>NW_012149876.1:0-2200 GCF_000956105.1 Propithecus coquereli
GTTGGGCACATTTTTCCAATGAGCTGGCTCTTATCCCGTATGTCAAGGAAATACTGTGGTAGTTTTACTGTTTAACATTTATGTTTATTCCAACTGTATATTTGCCAAAATTACTCCATGGGTGGTTTAATGGAGCCAATGAATTCATGATGAGTCAGCTTTAGAAACAGGGTCCACTTTTTTTTTTTTTTTTTAAACTCATGATGATGCTTTATGGCCCATATATCAATGGCAACTTCAATAGTTTTGACATGTCTGAGTATTCCAATTTCCACAGTCTATAATTACCATATAATTGGCATTAGGTACATTTTGGGAAGAATTATTATTACAACTTCCTTTTTCAAGGGGATCTGGCCTTATTTCAATCAACAGGTTCTAAGTTTGTGTACTGGCTCAGGTCCAGAAACTGAGCAAGTGATCATGAATTTTACTGGATTTTTTGTCACCACCTTCTTGATCATTCATCCTTGGTATATATGCATTTTTATGCTATACATTGAGAAATACTCTCATTGGCTGCCCAGCTCCCTTCCTCTCAGAATACTATGTTCTAGTCATTATTTCCATAACTCTCTGCAGTTTAGGATTTCTGCCCCAGCCCTGTTGTTTATTGCTTAATTGTACTCCTGCCTTCTACTGTGTTTAAACACAACCAACTGGTCTCTATTATTTTGAGATTCTATTATTTCTTTCATTCCCTATTGTTTTCAAGGAGACCAGTTCTGTAACACCATCCCTTATTGTCAATCATGTCCTAAAGAGGATAGCCACCACTGATCTTTGCAGCATGGCTGTTGTCCCCTTCTCTAAAGTGCCTTCCTGGTTCTCCTGTAAAACATTGTCAGCTGGTGAGTTTTCTGACCTTATGTCATATGTCTATTCTATAGTGACCATTTTCTAATAACATGACCCACCCCAACACAGCCCTCTCAGAATCCAGTCCCTACGTATTCTGTGGGCTTCTACTAGTAAACACCAATGAGATCCCTTTCTCCCATTAGAAAATATAACACTTTTTGACCCTCATCAATAATATGATGGCCAGGATGAGAAGAGTGGACAGATCCCTAGGAAGGAGTGGATTTTATTATCATTTTATAATCAAAGAGAAGATTCAAACTTATATAAGACAAATGAGCCACTTCTCTAGGCTCAGGGAGTTCTGAAAGATCTGGAGTTTCATTGTTCTCAAGAACGATTTACTCAGAGGTCCTCACTCCAACTCTCAGAATCCCTTGCCTTCCCAATTAGTGCTCTGATTTAAATTGCAGAATTCAAAAAAATTCTGCAAAAAGAGCAGAATTTCCAAGTTGGAAATTCAACCTTTCTGGGAAATGTTCTATACTGATAATTAAATGCTGAGCCTGATTTTTTAAAGTTTTTGCCCTTCGGGTACAGAAGATAAATATCTTTCTCAAAGTGGCCTTCTGACTTTCACAGTCATTTAAATTGGTGATTAACAATCAGCCTTCCCCTGTCTTTCTCCAACATATTGGTAGCACTTCAGAACAGCCATGTGCTATCATAGTTGTTACAATTGGCAATTCTCATGACAACTTGCAAGTGTCTGAGCTATTGCACAATCCACTGCATTTCCTTCCATCAGTATATGATCTGAATTCCTCAATAGTCAATTGCAGCACTACTGTATCCAAAAGCTATCACCACTCCTTGTGCCCTCAGTTCTCTGGCCCTCATGGCCAATCAGCCATAAAGTAAATGATCCAGTTTCAAAAATTCTATTTTAGAATCCGCTTCCTAGGCCAAATCCTGGTTCAACTGTCTTAGGTCAGTTGGAAATAGATCTAAGTGAAAAAAATATCAAGCAAGAGGTTTACCAGATAATGTCTACAAACAACACCTACACTAGAGTGAGGGAAATAGAATTAGGCAATGGGAGAAGTTGAACTTCTAGAACAATATAATTGGAATATAGGCCATAGTAGGTCCACAGGGTCTCTGAAGTTTCTACAGTCCTTCAGGACTGCCTCCTTTAAGGGAAAGGGCCTAGTCTATATCCCATTGCAATAAACAGTAATTACATGTGAGCCGTTCCCTGGAAAAAAGCATAACTATAAGAAAGGATGTTCCTTCAGCTGAAAGCTATGCCAAGAAGCAACTCAGCTGAGATTTATTGGCTACCAATACTTCCAGTATCTGATGAAATAAACACCTCAATCCTGAAAGTGAAGGGAGA
>NW_012149876.1:4043-4530 GCF_000956105.1 Propithecus coquereli
CACAGCCAATGGTTGGGTAATGGAGTTTTCGATAAAGAGAAAAGATGCATGGAATGTAATTACTACTAATAATAAAAGATACATTACATTAAGCTCATCTGGTCCTTTAACACTTATAAGGCACTACTGACATAAATGATCACCTATTTGGATCACTGTCTAATGAGGTGAATGGGCCAATTAATATAAACATTTATATATCCAGACACAGAAACTCAGAGCCATTGTGATTTGTCCAAGTTTACCCAAGTAAACTGTCTCTGGTCAAAATCACCAATGACTTCCAGGTTGCTCATGCCATTGGTCAGTTCTCTGTCCTAACCTCACTTGGCCTAGAAGCAGTATTCACCACGGCTCATTATTGATTCCCATATCTTTGACAAACTGCCTTTATCTGCCCAGATACCACTGGCTTTTGGTTTTATTCCTGCCCCACTGGCTGCTTCCCCTTCTCATTCCCTTCATTGCTATTTCCTTTCTTTCTGAA
>NW_012149876.1:7965-9833 GCF_000956105.1 Propithecus coquereli
TTTTTTTTTCTCATTTGTATTCTCATTGACATAATCCACCTTCACGCATATATTGTTTGGTGGGAAGCACCTAAAAGAAAAATCTCAGTTATTTTCACTGTAGAAAATGACGTCTAAGAAAACACATCTTTTAAAAGTGTGGGCCTAGGACCAGCCAATAAGCATTTCAATTTTGCAGCATTTTCTAGCTATGTGGCCTTGCTTGGGAAGTTAATAAGTCATACTAGGCCTTGTTTTCCTCATCTATCAAACGTGGGCGATAGGATTGTGTTAGTCTGAAGATACACTGTGTATAAATAGCATGTCACAAATGCACATGTTCTAAAAATGCTCTTTATTTATCTATAACTGGGCTTTAATTAAATTCTGTATTCCACTGACTGACAAATAAAATCTCACTTAAGTCATGTTCCTTTCATCATTTTCAGTGAGCACCTGGGTTCTGGATAACAGATTGGGTTGGAAAAACTAGACACTTGCAAGAATTTATGTTTGTGTGGCTGGGGATGGGGACACACCACACCAGGTCCCAGGCCGCACTCCTACTTGCTGACATCTGCCCAGTGGGGCTGGTAAGTTTCAGGCTGCAGATTTCACTTTGGGGCCAAGCAGTTCTCGCCATGTCATTCTCCTCAGGTTGACTGTTTCTCAGTGTGGCTTTTGGCTGGAGAGAAATGCTACTGCACAACTCTGACTTCTCTCAGTCCGTGGATTTAGACCCTCCAGGTAATTTTAAGGTTGTCGAGCCACGGTAGGCTGAAGAAAAGTCTAGGATCTTAACACTTTCTCGGATAACAGGGGAAGATATTTTGTCAACTCTTTGGACCCCACCTATATCAGGGCTCTCTCTCCCATTGATTGCCACCAAGAACTGGTCTCGATGTGGACTACAGCACTGGGAACCTTCTCAGGAATCCATCCATGCCTAAGTTCTTTTTGTTTCCTTCTTCATCTTTCTCCCATTCCCAAATCAAAGGAGTTGTGTGTGCATGTATGAGTGCGTGTGTGTGTGTGTGTGTGTGTGTGTGTGTGTGTGTGTGTGTGTGTGGGTGGGTGTTTATGTGTGTGGGGAGGATAGGGGAGATGAGGAAACACAGGGATAATGGAAAAACCTTTCTTTGATAAACAGCATCTTCCAAATTTAGTGATTACACCCAAAGTTGTAAATTTTTAACACAAACTCTAAGAATGTGACCAATTCTTTTTGGTTAGCCTTTTCTAAAACATGGAATACAGAAAGTTGAACTCCCCAAATGAGAAAAAGAGAAGGAGTGAAAAGTGATATTACAAGGTACAAATAGAAAGCAATGGTTAAAGTATGAAGTGTTTTCCTACTCAATAGAAAATTAAAATAGAAAATAGGAATAAAGCACTATAAACAGTGCCCCAAAACATTGAAATTGCTCAGTAAGTATTAGTTATCACAAACTTGCAATCTTATCCTCAGAAAGTAAAGATTGGGCTGCAAAATATAACTAAACAGGATAGAAAAATAGTTTTCTTTACACTGGTTGTATCCTCATCTTCTGGAGTCAAAATTCACGGTGTGAGAAACACTTATATTTGCCAACTGAAATAAAAGTTATACTTTGCATAATTACAATTAACTGTAGTAGAAATGAAACATCAAATGAAATATTGTGAAACAACAAAATAAAATAGAAAAACAGATAATGTTTAAAAAGAGATCAAAAATAAGTACATACACTAGAAAATAGTTTTTTTAAATGGAAATTTAGTAGATTTATTGGTAAAATGTAAAAACTAAACCATAAGATAAAAATGAACAAAGTAAAGCTGAAAGGGAAAAAAATAAAGCCCATAAGTAGAAACTAAGAAATATTTTTGGTTAAGAAATTTTTGTACTT
>NW_012149876.1:10768-11063 GCF_000956105.1 Propithecus coquereli
AAGGCAATGGATAAAATCTTTATTATTGCCCCATCCCTTTTTCTGATTTTCTTTTTCTTCTTTTACTAGATTTAATTTTTGAAAGCAATTTTAGCTTCAAAAATATTAATACATTGAGAAAAAGATTTAGAGATTTCTCCTATACCTTCTGCATTCACAGGCACACCCTCCCCCTTTATCAACATCTCCCTCCAGCGTGGTACATTTGGTATAACTGATAGACCTACACTGACACATCATTGTCCTGGAAAGTCCATAGTTTACACTGAGGTTCATTTTTGGTGTTGTATGTTCT
>NW_012149877.1:0-387 GCF_000956105.1 Propithecus coquereli
GGCATTAAAGAGTTACATGGAATAATAATTTGCCTATGTTTGATGTGTCTAATGTAGGAAAGATCTGAGTTTAGAAAAAGGGCCCAGGAAAAAAATTTTGGACACAGGAGGATTTAAGAAGATTAGAAAACCTTTGTATTTGGTTCTGTTTTCATCTATATATCCTTATATACAGTCTACTCACGCCATTGCTCTAAAATAGTTGATATTTCAAAGAATCTCAAAAAAGAAAAAAGCAATACAAGATGACAAGACAAAACACTTATTAGGCTAGCATTAGATTATCACAAAATTTTTTTGAAATGATGTCCCACTTGGAAGTTACACTGAATTGAATCAGTTTCCTACAGATCTATGAAATACCCCAGGGGATATAACAACACTATA
>NW_012149877.1:3737-4483 GCF_000956105.1 Propithecus coquereli
TTAAAAAATATTGATGCATATGTTCCACATTTTATTTTTTATAATTTTTATTTCTATTTTGAAGTTCCTAGTAAGTAGAGATGTTCAAAATGATAGTGATGGTAAGATACTAAATTCTTCAATAAAAATAATCTCAGTGTGGGAAATAACCAAGAATAAAGAGGGTGACTTAAGTCAGGGGTCGGCAAACTTTTTCTGTAACTTGCTGTATAGTGAATGTATCAGGCTTTGTAGTTCTCTGTTGCAACTACACAACTCCCCCATTGTACTTCAACGTAGTCACAGACAATATGCAAACAAATCGACATAGCTGTGTCTCAATAAAACTTTACAGAAACAGGCAATGAGCTGGATTTGACCTATAGTCTATCGTTTTCTAACTGCTGATTTAAGTTATTAAACAAAATTTCTCCTGATACATACTTAACTAATGAAATTTATATTCATTAAATCAACACTGGAGTGCCATATGGGATAAGCAAAAGGTAGAGTAAATAATTTTTCACTGAAATAAATAGTAATGTTTTGCTTTAAATATTTACCCTGAATTTAGAAAAAAAAATCTATCCTAATTAGGAGAATAAAAAAAAAATCAAAAATAGATTTCCCTTGTGAGAGAAGCTATACAGAAGAACTCACAATTAGGGTGTGACCCCAGGTCTTCTAGTTCTTTCTGAATGTAAACTACTATTTACTTTAATACAGACAAAAATGTGTATTTCCCCTGATAGTAATGGCCTGCTTGT
>NW_012149877.1:7439-8257 GCF_000956105.1 Propithecus coquereli
TTAAATTAGAGACTAAAAAATTAGACAATATTTAATGTTTTCAATTCAATTTCAACAAGCATATTTTAAATTTATATTACCTCTTTATGTTTAGACAGATCCGGCCCAAACTGAGCTGGTCCAGCAGTCAATACTACCCTGCCAAAAAATGGGTGGGAAACAATTTGTACAGCTCGTGGAGGTAGCTGCTGTTCTTTTTGTTGCTGACTTGACAATTCAATCATCTCCTGCATGAACCTCAACCCATCTTCAGCATCAATTGAACTAGCAGCCTATGAAAGAAACAGATCCATTTTATCCTTCCTTTCTGGAAAATTCCACCAACCTTTCTGATTTTCTAAATACAAAGCACTATAGTCTCCCACTCTAAAATTTCTCCTTTCACTTTAGGTCACCAAGTATTTATGGTTTACCTGTCCTCAAAAATATTACTTGCAGAAATATTTTCTGAAAATATCTGTAATTTTTATCAGTGTCATTCTCACTATTCTATAAACCACTTTTGATGCAGTGAGAACTGGACTTCTGTCAAATGCTCGCTTTGCTTGCTTTTCCCACTGGCTTCCCCTGTGAAGAAATAAACCTCATACCTGACCCATATTTCCCCTACTTGAAATGGAGAACTAACAACCAGATACAATTTGATTCAAAACATATGTATCAAGTACTTATTCTATTCTAGCACTTGTCTAGGCACTGGAGAGACAGTCGTTAACAAGTCTGTGTCTAGAGGAGAAACATGTAAAATTAGCTATGATAAAATTTCTCAAGTGGGAAAGCGGTACAGGAATACAGACAAGAGAACAATTGGTTCTGCT
>NW_012149877.1:10407-10900 GCF_000956105.1 Propithecus coquereli
AATATTTGATGAAAATGTTATGTGTAAAAATGAGCTACAGAAGTTAAAAACTGTTATATACTACCCACTTATTATTACTTAGTTCATTAAACAAAGATAGATTGAAAACTTCCATAATAATAAAAAAGACGTTACTGCAATGAGCTTTACTAACTTTACCAAAAAATTTTAATTTTAATCAGTGATAATTACATACCTCAATATTTTTGGTCTAAGTAAATGTCTTCTCGGGTGTTGTTATATGCTCCTTAAGTTCTCTGTCATTTACTAAGAATTAACTTTGATATTAACAAATAAAAAATAATACATCTTACACTCTGATGATGCCTCTAGGACAGCTCTTATCCACCACATTTTTCAAGGGTTCACGAATGCTCTGAGCATACAATGGGTCATTAGGGAAGAGAATCTGAGTATTTGGACAAGTCCAGTCAAAATTACTGTCATCCAGTTCTGTATATTCTGAGGTCTACAATATAAAAAAAATTTATGT
>NW_012149877.1:12795-14420 GCF_000956105.1 Propithecus coquereli
ATTAAAAATGTCCTGAAGATTATCAAATTGTTAACAGTGATTATCTTAGGCAAGTAGGGGAGAGTGTCTTAGGAAAGATTTTCATATTCTTTTTGTCATCTAAATTCTTTTTAGTAATCATCTGTTATTAGGAAAACAGATATTTCATTTTAAAACTTGGTGCGTGTGTGCACACACGTGTGTGCTGGTGAGCTGGAGGAGAGAGCTAAAAGACCCGCAGGGGAATAAGCAACCAAATGCAAAGAGGCGGTAACTGAAAGCTCTCAAGTGCCATAAGTAACTGGTCACAGTCCAACCAAAATTCTTCCCAACAATTTGGATGAAAAAATTTTTGCTTATCCAAACCGCAGATCACGGAAAACTCGTAGTTTAGCTAATAGATAAGATGACTGAAATGAGATTCAACCTCTCTTTTTGGTCTAGAAACTGAAAAAACAACAAAATGAAATTTTTCTAGGTTAAGTATAAAGTTCTAAGTTTACACTAAAAAAACAAACTCAGCTGTTCGAGGGCAGGGTAGAAAACACCCATTTGTCAGCAGGCTATATAGTTAAGTACCTGAGGCTTGTTGATCACAAGCTCACTGTGAGCTGAACAGAACAAAGCTGCTAAAACATCTGAAGCACACCTAGTAACACAGTATAATAAAGATTTGTAGTTCTCAACCTTTTGTTGGGCTAACCACATCTTAGAGGTACAATGAACAGTGAGTTGATGAAGCAGCGGTCCTCGATTAGATAGAGGGTATAAACTTGTCAGCCCCTCAGAAAATCAGGGATCCCTTATTTGAATTCAGATAGTTACAGTGCTGTTGTGCTGGGCATATCCTGAGAGTATGGTTAAGTCTGGACATGCTATTTTAAGAGAGATTCCGTATACCTGAACACACTCAGAATAGGGCAAAGGCAGTGGCAAGAGGTCCAGAAACAATGTCATAAAAAGAATATTTGATGGGGTGAGGGAGGATGTTAAACTTTGAAAAATGTAACTCAGCTGGGCGTGGTGGCTCACATCTGTAACCCCAGCACTTTGGGAGGCTGAGGCAGGAGACTTGCTTGAGGCCACAAGTCTGAGACAAGCCTGGGCAACATAGCCAGACCCTGTCTCTACTAAAAATAGAAAATAAATTAATCGGTCAACTAAAAATATATAGAAAAAAATTAGCCGGGCATGGTGGCGCATGCCTGTAGTCCCAGCTACTCGGGAGGCTGAGGCAGAAGGAATGCTTGAGCCCAGGAGTGTGAGGTTGCTGTGAGCTAGGCTGACGCCATGGCACTCACTCTAGCCCAGGCAAAAGAGTGAGACTTTGTCTCAAAAAAAAAAAAAACAACTTGGTGCGTGTGTACACACACGTGTGTGCTGGTGAGCTGGAGGAGAGCGCTAGAAGACCCGCAGGGGAATAAGCAACCAAATGCAAAGAGGCGGTAACTGAAAGCTCTCAAGTGCCATAAGTAACTGGTCACAGTTCAACCAAAATTCTTCCCAACAATTTGGATGAAAAAATTTTTGCTTATCCAAACTGCAGATCATGGAAAACTCGTAGTTTAGCTAATAGATAAGATGACTGAAATGAGATTCAACCTCTCTTTTTGGTCTAGAAACTGAAAAAACAACAAAATGAAATT
>NW_012149878.1:0-823 GCF_000956105.1 Propithecus coquereli
ATGCATAAGTTTTGATAAATTTTAACTTTTTAGAATAGATTTGTGTGTATTTTATAGTTAGTAAATCATAAAATAGACTAGTCTCTGCATATATTTTATGCATTCATGACATACCTAACTATTTCTTAATGTTTTATATATATTTCTAGGCTAGGCAGTTCATTTGAAAGTTTTTTTTTTTTCAAATTGTCACAACTCTCCAAAAATTTTTCCAATATATTTATTAAACAAAATGCATGTATAAGTAGGACCATACAGTTCAAGCTCATGTTGTCAAGGGTCAATTGTACTTTTATTATTATCATTCTCAAGAAGATTCCAAACCAAAGAATTAGCTTTTATTCTCCCTCCTACTCTTCCCTTCTTCCACCTTTTTATCACAGGTTTAGCTTGTTTCTCATCTCAGAGCAAGAGCTTCGTGAGACAGAGCTAACCTGTGGTCTGATCCTTTGGTTGCAGGGAACCCAAGAGAAAGATACCATCCTGATGACTCTTTCTGTATTTCTCTGAGCCAGACTTTACACAGCTTACTCTAACACCTTTTTATACATGGTAACATCAATTATGTCAATATATTAACTTATAAAAATTGTTGAAAAGATGTCATTTTTGGAAAATGTGTTTAATAAATGATTTGGGTGAAAATCAATATTCAAGATCTCAGGCTTTTAGGAAATGCAATTAAAATAATTTACCATATCAACTAGCTGCTGAGTCATTTTACTAAGAACACTTTCTCTATCTTAAATTAAGAGTTTAAAAATATCTCATTATTTTCAGTTAATTAAAAAATTTACACTTTTCTGATGAAGAACTTGTGTTA
>NW_012149878.1:13023-13709 GCF_000956105.1 Propithecus coquereli
TCACCACACTATCTGGTTTTGAGACATTTTCATAACCCCAAAAGGAAACCTCGTATCCATTAAGGCTCTCCATTTCCCCAACCCCCAGCTCCTGGAAACCACTAATCTGCTTTTTGTCTCATGGATTTACCTCTTCTGGACATTTTATATAAATGGAATCATGCAATTGGTGTGTGTATTCTAGCTTTTGAAACAGAAAAGTCTGAAATAAAAAGACTTCTTTTTATCTGGTTTGGTCTATACAATCCTATAAAATGCATTTGTCTTGGTCTGCTTCTCCCTTATTCACTAAATACTTAGCTTGGGATACCAGCTACATCCTGCATAAAAAAGAACGAAATCTTGTTATTTGAAGCAACATGGATGAGCCTGGAAGACATTATATAAAGTGATATAAGTCAGGCACAGAAAGACAAATACTGCATGTTCTCACTCATATGTGAGAGCTAAAAAAACTTGAGCCCATTGCGTTAGAGAGTAGTATTGTGATCATTAGAGACTAAGAACAGCAGGGGCAGGAGAGTATAGGCAGGCCTTGGTTAATGGACACAAAGTTATAGCTGGATGGGAGGAATAAGCTCTAGTGTTCTGTAGCACTATAGGGTGAATATAGTTAACAATAATTTAGTGTATATTTTCAAAAAGGTAGAAGAGAGAATTTTGAATGTTCACAACACAAAGATTTG
>NW_012149878.1:16530-17791 GCF_000956105.1 Propithecus coquereli
GCCATTCTTCACAAAGATGTATACTAAGTTTCTCATATGCTAAAAACAGCAATTGAACTGTTTCAAATATTAGACAAAGCCTGTAACTCTTAGTTTATCAACTATCTATACCATTATTGCCTAGACAATACTTCTTATGGTACCCCCAGCTTGAATCCATACTTTATCAAAGCATTTAGCACAGAACCTGTCACAGAGTTGGTGCCCAGTCAACGTTTTTATTGAAAGAAGGAAGTAAGATAGGAAGTCAGTCTGAACCAAACCTAAGTTTTCACTCCACTCAGAAATAGAATTAGTTTTACTCCTCAAACTGTGAGACAAATTTTCAGATGCAGGGGGTATTATTTTGACCCTGAAAATATATCTTTCAGTTCTTCAACTTCAGGGAGGATAATTGGCCAATGGCTCCTTCTGCTGTGCTTTAAAATCCAAGTTTACTCCGAGGTCACATTTCCGAAGGCTTCTCCTAGCCAATGACTGGGCATGGCAGTGACACTAAGGCAGGCTCATTCCTGGAAGAGGCAGGACTCCTGAGATGGCCACCTTTGACTCTAGGGCTAGACTCCTACTCCCACTGAAGACCTCACCAAATATTCCTTAGAACTATATCACACAGGTTCCACCTAACCTACCTTCCTTCTCTCCTTTCTTCCTTCCTTTCCATACTTCCTCCTTGCTTACTTCCCTCAGGGTCAAACCTATAGGGTAATCTGATGGCTTTCCAAGTTTGTCCTGGCTTTTTCTCCACTTTCTCTCAAAGGTTTTGCCACTTATAAATTTGTTGCATTTTTATAATCTCATCTTGGTATTTGCTTTATGGAGGACTTGAATTAATGCCTCCGTTCCCCAGCTGGGTCATTTTCTCCAGGGTTTGTTCCACCCCATTCAGATTGCCAACCCTTACCCCTGAGACCCTGTGGAGAAACCAGCATACTCCTCAGCATCTTCCGCATCTTCTAAAAGTGGGAAATATAACTTTGTATACCTTACAATTGTTTACATTCACTATGCCCTTACTAAATGTCTTTTGAAACAAATTTAACATGAGGGGGAAAGGGATAAATAGACCCTAGAACTCACTACCGTTCTTTTCTCTAATTACCCACAAAATGGTTTCCCTGAATCACAACCTCAGGCCTCTAAATACTGAAATATTGCTAAACCACCTTCCAAACCCAATTCTCAGACAGCTCCTTTCCTCTGGATTCCTCTTATCATTTCTTTTTACCAGAAGAGTTCCTTTATTTTCTTCAATTTTACC
>NW_012149878.1:29161-30370 GCF_000956105.1 Propithecus coquereli
AATAGACATGAATAACACTGAGTAAGGAGGGCTATGACTGTGAACAAATTTTAGGAATTGCTTATCCAAATTAATTCTCTTACATTTTCCTTTGGGGTTTGCAAAGAGTGCTATATGATTTTAAAAATTATCTTAAACTCTCTATGGCATTTTCATTAAAAGGAATAATATTGCTAAGTAATAAGAAAACAGTATGCTAGTTAACTGGCAGTATTTTTTTTTTTATTTCTTAGTTGCCCATTAAGTAATAGTGTGTGTTGACTAATGTCTTCATCATCCAGATAATATCAGAAAAAGATCCTGTGTAAATGCCATACTAGACAAATAGAAGGGCAATAGAAGTGTATGTACCATTTGAATATCGATAGACTGAGGAACAAGACAACACCATGGGGCTCATAAAAAGATTCTGTAGCACAAGAAAAAGGAAATAATATTCCGAAGATGCAGAGGAAAAGCTTAACAGTGACAATAATTTAGTACAAAAAACCATAAAAATTTCAGAAGTCATCTTCTTTGTAGTTTTAATACAATTAAAGCATAAACCAAAGAAATAAGAATAAAATGTGTGATGGGAATATAAATGGCAGTACGACTTGAGATGGAAAGACCAAGCAGACTAAGAAAGCTTGTGAGGAAACTATGTGATAATAGAATTAAAGTCTGCCTGCAAGCTCTGCAGAAAATCTAATCAGTAATGTAAAAGACAAACAAGAGAAATGTCTCCAGAATTCAAAATATTAGAAGATTTTTTGTCTTCATTCTCTCCAGTGATCCATTTCTGGCCACATTTCATCTCAGAATGTAATGCTGCCTATGCTCCAAGTATAACAACTTTAACTGACTCCTCCCTGTGGGTGGATAACAGTTCAGAGAAGTACTGTCTCGGAAAGTCTAGATTGATGAACAAAAACCATACACAAACTATAACTAATGGTTATAGAAACCTTGGTGCAGAGGAAGCAGGATTTAGGAATGGAAAAATAGGCTGAGTGTGGGGGTTAGACTCTGGGTCCTTCCATCAAGGCATAAAATAAGCCAGTTCTACATCCAGACTTTTCAGTTACCTGAGCCAATTAGTTACTTTTTTTTTTTCAGCCAGTTAGGACTATATTTTTGTCTTCGAGGTACCATTTCTAAAGAAACTAAAACAACACATCAAACAAGCGCATTTAACTTAATTAGGTGTCAAAAGATAATTATTCCGAG
>NW_012149878.1:34540-34855 GCF_000956105.1 Propithecus coquereli
GTTGGCACAAAACTGTCATAAGAACACGATTCAGATTTTTAAGAAGATAGAGGAAAGGGAAAAAAGGAAAGCAGAGAGGTGGCCAGGAGAATGTGAAATGACCACTCATTTTAAGAGATTTGCAGAGTGAGAAAGAAAGGCTGTATGCCATGTCCTAAAAGTTCTTTCAAATGGGATGTAAGAAATTGGACATAGGATGATTGTAAACACCTGTAGGAATTTAAAAATGCATAAATACTATTGATAAATGCTAATAATATATTTGGACAGGAAGTTTAATGTGTATAACCAGTCTTTCTAAGAATATTTTCTTTT
>NW_012149879.1:0-740 GCF_000956105.1 Propithecus coquereli
CAGTGTTTTCCTCATATCCACTAATAGAAATTCTCTTGAGTCAAATGCTTCTAGACTGACTTCTATGCTTGGCCCACACATGAGTAACACATTGCCGCAACTTTCCCTTGTCATTGTTGGAAGGGTAGTTACTTTCCAATTGCAAGTTCCTGTGTTCTCTCTACCCAGCTGACTCAGGGTGATCACATTCTTGTATTGACATTCTTCAGATAACCATAGAGCCATCCAGTGTGCTCTGGAATTTCCAGGAGGACTCAGCTGTCCTAGGTCAGCTCCTTAAGTTTCTTCTACTAGCAACTCCTCTTCCTTCTGAAAGGAGGTACAAGCATTATATTTTCTCAAGAAATCTCTGCACAAATCCCTGTGACATTTTTTAGTCTCTCAGAGTGAGTGGTTGCAACTGACAGGAAATGCAATCTAATTTCTGGTTTCCCTTTCTCCCTTCTCTCTGTCTTAATTTGCATCTTGATTTGTTTTAAAACTAATTTTAGAGTTTAGTATCAGCTATCCAGGGCATCTCCATTTAAACTTTTCAATTTGAATACTGTAAAATAGCAACACCAATCGATATTATCAACATGTGATAAAGTTGAGTGCTATTCTCTACACTATTTCTTACATTTTGATCTCCACATCAACCTGTCCGATGAATGACACATGACAAAAGATCCAAATATTGGCAATTATTTATTGAGTTCTTACTGTGTGAAAGTTTCTTTTGAAAGTGCTTTATATGTTCT
>NW_012149879.1:12077-12700 GCF_000956105.1 Propithecus coquereli
CTGGGCAGAGAGATATCTGTTACCTAGAGAATCCAAAATGCCTCTCTGCCTTCAGGCAAGAAGTATCCAAGGGCCAAGAGGGTCTTTTGGGAGACATTTCCTTAAATCTCTTAAATTTATGCATGTCTAGCCAGCAAAGATACCAATGATGGCCTTTGCTCTGAACTATCTTTTCAAGGATATCTGTAGTGTCTACATCTGGAACAAACACTAGATACATTTATTATCCAGTATAATAAAGATAATGTCTCATTCCAGGGTATAAGACAAGCAGGCTTATGGCCCATTATAAAAAATTTATGTTTCCTAAGCTTGAGGTCCTACAAGAGTGACACAAACTCACAGTGTGTATCACATCCACCTGAGTCTCTCCACGTTGGCCCATGAGACATAGCGGTCAAGGGGAACAAACACTAACATGAAACATGGTGTGCCATGAGTAATAGGCTATTTGTCTCTATCCAGGAATCCTGTGTCTTTTTCCAGCATACATAAACTGTGGTACACTAACTTGTCAGCTAGAAATAGAATAACATCTCAGACATTTTGCAATGTCTAGATCATTGGAGGAAGAGAAAAAGGAACTGAACAGGCTGGGAGAGAGTAAGAATTTGAATTGACTC
>NW_012149879.1:25260-26355 GCF_000956105.1 Propithecus coquereli
GAAGATTTCTGCCTGAAATTTTGAAAAGGGTCCTAGCACCAGCCCCAAACCCTGAACCTGCAGCATTCTATATAGATTGAAGAGGAAGCCTAAAGTACAGAAAGATTTTGTTCCATTTACTCTTTGGGGTTCATAAAAGATTAAAAGGTGCCTGCATTAGAGCAGAAGTGAAGACAAGACATGCTTAGGCTCGAAGAGGATCAGAGTCAAGGGTCTGTGTACATGTAGACTTCATGTGGCATGGAATAGACCCACACTTTCCTGTATTGCCTTTACACAGCTGAGGATTGAGCGGGGTGGTCCTGCCTAGGGTTCAGCTAAAGGCTGAGGAGAGGTGTCCCTGTAACAAAGGCACCCATCTGAGGGTTGGGCAGATATGAGTCATAGTAGAGAATGAACATAGTAGAGTTACTGGTTTTAGCAGCACCAGTGGGTTGTGAAAGAGTGTAGAGTCACCATAGCAGGGTGTTAACTGTGTGGCTCAAGAGAGTGACTGCTTGGGTTTTAATCCAGCCATTCCTCTTACAAGTTGTGTGAATTTGGACAAATTTCTTAACCTCATTGTACCTCCAGTCCATTATACATATGAGATTATTAATAGTGTCTTCCTCTTTGTCCTGTTCTTAAACTAGATGGATTATAACTGTAACATACTTAGAACAGTACCTGGTACCTAGTAAGCACTATATGTGCACTTGTTAAATAAGTAGAGTCAGAAAGGGGTAGTGGCCAAACCCTCATGAGTAACCATGGTGGGCTGCTACTTCCAAGAGAACAGACACTGAATTACAGTAGTTATAGGCACTTTCCCAGTGGATGCTTATAGGACAGTGCCAATGCCCAAAGCAAGGTGGTGGGAGATTTTATCACCACTGATTATCAAAGGTAGACAGCAGGTGACAACACATTAAACATATAACCCTTCGATACCACTGTGATTTTGCATAAACTACTTGGAATAACATGATGTCACCCAAGTGGGGAGAGAAGGCTATTTGAAATAAATCATTAAAAGATGAATCAGCATTCACTCTAAAAAGAATAGTAAAAACAAGTTTTCCACCTTTTTTACCCTACTGGGGGCATTTGTGAATA
>NW_012149879.1:27755-28196 GCF_000956105.1 Propithecus coquereli
TTAGATCCATTCAAAAACCATTCCATAGTACAAGCAAGGTCAGGACAAGAGGTCTGCAGGGTCAAGGAATGCAGTCCCATGGAAATGGCAGTCCTCTTATAGACTATGTTCTGAGTACCAGGAATCCCCAAACCTCTGCTCATCTGGCCCTGAGTCTGCTTTCAGGACTCGTGCCTTCCCAATGCAGTCCTCCAGTGGACCACACAATACAAAAAAGGATCTTTTTCTAGAGAGGGGGTATTGGATAAGGCTTAGATGTACACATGTGAATGTTCCAGGGCTTTCACTATATAGAATAGAGTCAAAGGTGAGAAAAGATCTCTTTGAGTTGTCAGGTTCCAGCATGAAACTCCAAAGGCTACAAGAATTTCAATCTTAAACCTGGTCTTCCAGGTCATTATGAAAATATATTTCCAAGGAAAAAATGCTAGATATATTATA
>NW_012149879.1:30198-30607 GCF_000956105.1 Propithecus coquereli
AAAGTAAAACTATAATCCCCCCTCCTTATTAGAGGGTTACATTCAAACTCTTTAATGTGGTACAGAAAGACATGTTTCAAAGTCTCTTATTTGTCCACTATCCATGATCTCTCAGCTTCCATGCCTTTGCAGGTATCAGTCCTTCTACCTGGAAACTCTTTCTATTTTCTCAGCCTGAATAAGTCATATTCATTCTTCAAGTTTCAACTCATGTCTTATCTCCTCTGAGAAGCTTTCTCCATGTCCCTCAGACTGAGATAGGCGCTCCTGCTTTGTGCTCCCACACATGCATATTCCCATCAGTGGTCAACATTGTTATTGATTTTTCCTGTCTGTCAACTCCAGAATACAAACAATCTGAGATTAGTGGTTATGCTATTTTACTTTATTTGTGATATCATTTTACAAA
>NW_012149880.1:0-1542 GCF_000956105.1 Propithecus coquereli
AAGTTTGGGAATCTCTGGGCAAGATGATCCTTTCAGGGCCATCTAATCTTAAAATCCATCAGATATGGAATGGAAATGAGTTCAAAGCCCTTTAGTCAAAACATGGCAGAAACGTTTCCCCTTTGAGGTCTTGGAGGCAGAGAGAGCTGGGTTAAGAGACTGGAAAATGCAAATTAGCAATATAACCCTGGGCAAGTCACAAAAGCCTATTTTTCTTTTGCAAAATGGGAATAACGCTGCCATCAAAGAATTGTGGGGGCTTTAAATGAGAGAGCAACACAGGAAAGCACACGGGGTCTGGAACTCTGTTAGTGTAGGACGATACGGATCCTTTTTTTGTTCTTTAGTAATTGACAAACTTGTACCATTTGTGCTTTTCCAGCACTGTGAAAAAAGAGCCTTGGAAGTTGTCCCAGTGGCCTGGCTGCCTGAAGATTTTCTCTACCTTCTTTAGGAAAGATGTTCCCCCTTCGAGGCTAATACCTGGATCCAAGAATCCCTTTAAAGACAGCAAGAGCAATTTGCTTTTAAATTGCCAGCATGAGGAGAAACTGAAGCAATTCCTAATGCAATGAATTGAGAAAATAAGTGCATCTCTTTCTTAATGCTAAATGTATTTCATTTGAAAGATCGGTCTTTATTACACGTCTCTGGTGTTAAAGTGTTTTATTCTGCTATTAAATGACAGTGATAGTAGATGATGGTTGTTTCTTTTTAAAGTCTGGAATTAACAAAATTTAAAGCACCCCTCACCCCCCAAAAAAGCAGAATCTACACTACTGTTTCAAAGTGAGCTAAGACAACTTGGTCATGTACGATTACTAGACCCTTTTTGATAGATATTGGTAACCTCTAACGATTGAGATAGAAGAAGGATCTAGGTTTCTTCCCCCACAACTTTACCATCAGGTCGTATACTACAGCAAAAAAGGCACAGGCTAAATTCAGCCACACACACACACACATTAGCAGTCAGATGTAAAAGCAGTAATACAGCCAGTTCTGCGAACTCAATGACGTTGAAGCTCTCTGTCTTTTTCCACAGTTTCTTGGCACTATTGACATTTTGGGCTTGGCTGTGGGGGCCGCCTTTTGTATTTTACTAATAGGATGGTTAGCAGCATCTCTGGCTTCTACCCACTAGATGCCGGTAGCACCCACACTCAATCACACGTATTATTGTGACAACCAAAACTTTCTCTAGACGTTGCAAATGTCCCCTAGAAGGGTTGGAGCAGAGGCAAAATCACCCCCAGTTGAGAACTACTCACTCCAATAGCATTTTCCAAGCAAGGTTCAGATCATTTCTTTTTTCTTTGGGGTTTTTTTGTTTGTTGTTTGTTTGTTTGTTTGTTTGTTTTTTGAGCCAGAGTCAGGCTCTCGTTCTGTCGCCTGGTGATGTGATCACAGCTCACTGCAACCTCAAACTCCTGGATTCAAATGATCTCCTCTCTCAGCCTCCCAAGTAGCTTGGATTATAGGCATTTGCCACCATGCCTGGCTAATTTTTTTATTTTTTATTTTTTGTAGGGATGGGATCTC
>NW_012149880.1:3036-3922 GCF_000956105.1 Propithecus coquereli
TATTACTATTAGTTACAGAATGAGAAATTGAGTTGTAAAGATAACTCCAGGAAACCCAGGAAGTCAGAGATATTGTCACAAGTGAAGCTCTTGATTATCTTCTTGCTGTCAGGCTGTGTGTAGAACTATAGATTATTACATATTCACAGTATCCAGAACTGTGAAATGTGTACTATAAAAATAATAATTGCTAAAACTTACATGGCACTAAATATTTGTCAGGCACTATCCTAAGCATCTTACATATAATTCATTTAATTCCTACAACGGCTCTAATGAAGTGGGCTCTACCCCTATCCCCATCTTGCAGATGAAGACACTGAGGCAGAGGCCTGCATGTAACTTGTCCCAGGCTATACAGCCAATAAATAGTAGAACTGGAATAAAAACCACATAATCTGGCTTTGGAATCCATCCATGCTCTTACAGGGTGGCTGGATTACACTCTGCTCCTTTCTTACTGTGAAGAAATTCACAGGAAATAGGAACTTCTGGGTCCACTCTCATCATTCCTCCCCCTTGGAGCTAAGAGCCAGAGGGTTTTGCTGATTAGCACGGTACAAATATTTTTTATTCTGAAAGCCTTTAGGCAAAACATGTACTCCACAGGTTAAGGCAACCTGCACCACTCTCTATCCGATTATACCTCTATTATTTGTTTATTTTAACTGCCTGGCCCCTGAGGACATTTGAAAGTGCAACACTGAGCTCTAAGAAACAGAAAGATCAGGAATCTGGCATTTGGATCTGAACTTAAGCAGTTTTACTCTAATGAGGGAAGGTGTTGGACTTGAGAAGAAGTTGCTCCTTGGGAAAGAGATTTCTTTCTTCTTTTCAGCCTTCATCCAAAGCCAGAACTCTGAGGCTGGGGAGGTTGACAAGGGGA
>NW_012149880.1:3972-4633 GCF_000956105.1 Propithecus coquereli
ATATAATTCATTTAATTCCTACAACGGCTCTAATGAAGTGGGCTCTACCCCTATCCCCATCTTGCAGATGAAGACACTGAGGCAGAGGCCTGCATATAACTTGTCCCAGGCTATACAGCCAATAAATAGTAGAATTGGAATAAAAACCACATAATCTGGCTTTGGAATCCATCCACGCTCTTACAGGGTGGTTGGATTACACTCTGCTCCTTTCTTACTATGAAGAAATTCACAGGAAATAGGAACTTCTGGGTCCACTCTCATCGTTCCTCCCCCTTGGAGCTAAGAGCCAGAGGGTTTTGCTGATTAGCATGGTACAAATATTTTTTATTCTGAAAGCCTTTAGGCAAAACATGTACTCCACAAGTTAAGGCAACCTGCACCACTCTCTATCCGATTATACCTCTATTATTTGTTTATTTTAACTGCCTGGCCCCTGAGGACATTTGAAAGTGCAACATTGAGCTCTAAGAAACAGAAAAATCAGGAATCTGGCATTTGGATTTGAACTCAAGCAGTTTTACTCTAATGAGGGAAGGTGTTGGACTTTGCCAGTAGGGTTACAATGAGAAGAAGTTGCTCCTTGGGAAAGAGATTTCTTTCTTCTTTTCAGCCTTCATCCAAAGCCAGAACTCTGAGGCTGGGGAGGTTGACAAGGGGA
>NW_012149880.1:5183-11604 GCF_000956105.1 Propithecus coquereli
TCATAGCTCACTGCAACCTCCAACTCCTGGGCTCAAGAGATCCTCCTGCCTCAGCCTCCTGAGTAGCTGGGACTACAGGCATGTGCCACTGCATCTGGCTCTTTTTTAGTAGAGATGGGGTCTTGCTCTTGCTCAGGCTGGTCTCAAACACCGAGCTTAAGCAATACTCCTGTCTCGGCCTCCCAGAGTGCTAGGATTACAGGCGTGAGCCACCGAGCCCAGCCCATTTTGTTGTTTCTCCCTATAAATCAGCCACTCTGTCCAGGTAGTTCCTCCATCGCTGACCTCCAATTCCATGGGCCAGTGGTCCTCTCTCTTGATTGCCTTCCTCTAGGCTGCAGACAAAGGAAGACAAAGCCCACTTCCTCCCTCCCTTAAGCTTCTCTCTTGGGGCTACAAAGAACAAATGATAACAGCACAAGTTGGACTCAATTAGGATAAGATCCCAAAGCAGATACTGCTTGTGTGCAGAAGACGGAGCAAAAGAATTGGCTCCAGAAGGCGTGGGACCTGCTCGTAGAGGATGCTAATTGGTTTCTTGCTGGTAATTTTTCACCCCTAAGTGAACAAGAAAGAGGGTATCTCTGAGGCTCATCTGCCTTGTAGTGATAGGGCAAATGAATATCTGTGTCCAGGGAGAGTGAAGATTGTCTTTTTTTTCTTTTCCAGCGGGAATATAATCTCATTTGTCTCAGGCAAAGATTTAATTCCTGGCAGGTTTGCAGAGCTCGAAGAGGATAAAGGTCACCTCCAAAATTGCACGGGAGCTGTGCCTCTTGCACACTCCCAGGAAGTCCAAGGTAGTTCGTGGAGGCTTGGGTAGATTTAATAGTCATTTTCTCATCAATGAGTTTGGGGAGAGGAATGAGGATGAAACATTAGCCATGGAAACTCTGAAAAGAGCTTGTCTTTCAATGGGAGGAGATCAAGTTGAACTCTAGAAAACGTATCTGTAAGAATCTCTCCCCTTTAGGACTCTTTCTGTCCCTTGTGTGTACATCTATTATTGCAGCGTCATGCTGGACTGCATGAACCCAGCTATGTGATTGTGTCCTTGCAGAGAGGGGCTTTGTCACATACATAACATTAGCAAACACTTACCGATCACTTACTACATGCCAGGCACTGTTCTATTTGCTTTACCTATATTAACTCATTTAATCTGCACAGCAGTCCTGTAAGATAGGTGCAATTATTATTCCCATTTTATGGCTGAAGAAATTGAAAGGCAGAGGTCACAGGGAGATTGAAGTAGGAAGCCTGACAGAGTCCTGCCCCTCTGTTCTTGCCTCTCCAACCCCTCACACAGTATGTGCTTAATGCATTTTATTGAACTAAGTGCAAAAAAAGTGGTAATGCTGATACTGCGAGCATATAATACTAAGTGCTCCACAAATGTTTGCTAAAGAAATGACCGGCCAGAGACTCTACCAAGCAGACGACTGGTTTAAAGCTGCGATCCTTCGAGGGAAGCTGCTATCCACCTGGAGGCAACTCCACGAAGAGTAAGGAAACCATCAGGGGGACAGCCTCATCCCCTTGTCGCTGCAGAGCCATCTCTGAACTTTGACTTGGCTCCCTGGCTTGGGGCTTTTAAGTCTGCTCTGACATCATCCCTCCTTTCCAATCTTATTGTTACCACCTCAATTAATGACTGGTTATCTAAACTGAGGAGTTGATGACACCAGTCCCATCTCTCTGAACTCCAAGCCACCCTATACACTGCTGCTAAATTAATTTTCCTCAAACACAATTTCAATCAAGCAACAATTTTTGAATTATGCAATACTTTCCAAATTCAGAGTCCTCAGGCTGGCATACTGGGCCTTCCACACTAGCATGCCATGCAGCTACAATCCCCTCTCTCCCTCTGATGCGTGCACCCTGACCATACCCTCTTCTGGAACACACCTTTGCAGACTCACATCTTAACTCACAGTTTTTCAATCCAGCGTCCCTGGCTCTAGGCATCTCTGGTGGAAGAGTATAATAGGAGGAACACCCTTAAAGTCAGACAGATCCAGGATTTAAACCTCTGCCCTCTCACTTAGAGTTGCAAGAACTTGGGCAAGTTATTTAATCTCTCTGAGTCTTAGTTTCCTCATCAATAAAAGAAAAGTAATCATATCTACCACGCAGGACTGTTGAGAGATTACAGATAATTCATTTGGTTGATTCGACAAGTATTTGCTGAGCACCTATTATGTGGCAGGCACCATTGTAGGCCCTGGAGATACAGCAATGAACAGAACATGGAACTGGTGTTCCAGTGAAGGTGGAGGGGAGACATGAAGCAAATCAGCAAGTATTTACAAAGTGTCCAGTGCATGTCTAGTTGTCTCTCAATGAGTAATTTTTTCCAAATATTACAAAAAGCCTAATAACAGATGTACATTTATCTACCCAAGATAGCGCTAAACAGAAATGTCTAGTTTCTTTGGTTTCAACTGGAAAACTCAGAAAGCTGCTTGATAGAAGAGGCACTATCTTATTTATCAATGTACTATTAACGTATTTCAAACACTGGGCACTGTACCATACAGATAGCAGGTACTAAATACCTGTTTGTCGAATAAATATTGGCTGATGCATGATGGTCAGGAACTTCAATTAACAATTTTGTTGTCTTTGATTATAAATAGGAGGATGGGTGTCGTGGCTCATGCCTGTAATTCCAGCACTTCGGGAAGCCGAGGTGGGAGGATCGCTTGAGGCTTAGGAGTTCGAAACCAGCCTGAGCAACATAGTGAGACCCAGTCTCTACAAAAAAATTAAAAAATTAGCCAGGCATAGTGGCACATGCCTGTAGTCCCAGCTACTAGGAAGGCTGAGCCAAGAGGATCACTTCAGCCCAGAAGTTGGAGGTTGCAGTGAGCTGTGATCATGCCACTGTACTCCAGCCTGGGTGATAGAACAAGACCTGTCTCAAATATGTGTGTGTGTGTGTGTGTGTGTGTGTGTGTGTGTGTGTGTGTAAATAGATTACTTAATAAATCTACTTCAATAGGAAAAATCTTTCAAATGTGGGGTGACTGCAAAATGGATAAGTTTAGGTCTTTCCAACCATAGCTCCTAGAAAACCCTTCTCAGCCATTTTCATTTACTGATGTCCTCTCCTCCTGTCAAGACCCATGTCAAATTCTTCCATACCCATAATGTTTTTTCTGATTCCACCCACCATATGTATGTCTCCCCTCGATGACTTGCCAAAGCCCATTGTACCTCTTGTCAACATGTGAGCTGCATAGTATAATCATTTGAGGGTGAGTTTTGCACCACCTCTATGCCACAAACTCTTTGGGGTCCTATATCATCTCGGAACCACAAAGCAACAAGCAAAATTCTTTGCTTTCAAAAGACAATCTGTAATTGTCATGGCCTTTCCTCTTTCCTGCTCTCTTCTGCTCATGCACCATGACGAGCTCAGTCCTTTCTCTGCCCCTCGCACCCCGGTCATGGCGGTCCTCCTGCCCCAGACTTCTCTCCTCTTCCTCCAGAAACAGACTACCTGGACCACATATAACCAGTCTTAAAGCTTCAACAAAGCTTTCATAAGCAGCTGCTTGTGAAAAGTGACTGCAAAATAGTATGTGGGTCAGGATGTAGGCTCTGAGTCAGACTATAAAGATTCCAGTTTTAGCTCTACATTCATCTCTCTCTGTGATCTTGGGTGATTTATTTTACCTCGCTGGGCCCCTGATTCTTCATCTGTAAAGCGAGGGAAATAATACCACCTATTTCATAGGATTGTCGGAAGGATTAAAGGAGATAACATGTGTACAAATCTTAGCATAGTGCCTGGTATATTATAAGCACTTAAGAAATGTTTGCTTTAACTATAATTTAAGGGCATTGAAAAGGCTCCAAAACCCAAATGTTACTCACCACCTGCTGGCTGGTGCCTTACTCCACACGTTAGAGCGTGGGATGGTTCAAGCTCTGCTCCCCTACTCACTAGCAGCATAGCTTGGGGTAAGTCCCTTAACCCGAGACTCGATTTCCTCATCTTTAAAATAGGGATGATGCTGAAAATATACTCCCCTTAAGGACACTGTGAGGGTCAAATACATGAATATGTGGGGATCAAAAGCCCCTGGCTGCCCAAAGTTTTGCTAAACTGTAAGGAACAAAGCCCTGTGTGCCAATAAAGATTCACTGAACAGTCCCTGACATAAGGCAGATTGATTAATAAGAGGAAAAAGATACACATTTAGTTTAATGTGTATACACGGGAGCCTTCAGAATGAAAACTCGAAGATACAGGCGAAATTGTCCATTTTTATGCTTAGGTTCAACAAAGTATGGACAGCCGTTTAGAAATATGGTTGGACAAAAAGGGTATGATCTAGTGCTAATAGACTGGTGGGGAAACCCAGCTAGGTCTGTGTGTCTAGAGTCTTCCTGGCCTCTCTGGGCAGCGTTCCTTCCTTCTGGGTGTGGGCAGGGCCCTCTCTGGAATGGAGGTCTTAGGGTCTACAGTCAAACAAGGTAGGTCAGATAATTACTTTTATGGCTGGCTTTTGGGAAGAGGGTTTCTGGCTGTTATGACCCACCTTGGGGGAGAGGGATTCTAGTTTCTATGCTTAGCTTCAGGAAAGAATGGGATTGAGAGGTGGGAGGACAAGAAAACGTCAGAGAACTTTTGCTTCTGAGGCGTTCATCTTGAGGTACTGTTTTCTGAGCCACATTAAATACATACGAATTGCTTAGGATGGTGCCTGCCACACAGCAAATGTCAATAAATATTACAATTAAGATTAATTAGGATTAGTATTAAATTAGAATTAATTTAGCTTCATCCCATTGCCAAAGGTTATGTCCCTCTGTTCACACCAGAGGAGAGACAGCCTACGGGTTATGGTCTGCCATTTACCCCACGGTGAGAGTGACTCTTCAAATCCACCCTACAAGGTAAGCAAGGCAGGAATCTGAAAGCAAAAAGGACGAAGACACGACACCTGTCCTCCAGGAACATCTGGCCTGGTCCCCAATGGCTAATATTCACGCAGGAACTCGTAGTTTACAAAGCACTGTCTCATGCACCGTTGTGTTCATCTTCACAACTCTGTAAGGTAGACGTCTCGGTCCAGTTTGCAACTGAGGAAACAAGTTCGCTTAGTGTAAGTGCCTCGTGAAGGTCACCCAGCTAGTGAGCGGTTGGGTAAGGATTACAGTGTGTGTCCTGTCCACGTGGCCATTCTTATGGGCCCCCAGGGAATGGATTTTGCTAGGCAGGAAGGGATCAAGGACCCAGGATTCCTGAGAGAGCACACAAGGGCACCCAGAGAGTGGAGGAAGGAGAGAGCAGAGTGTGAGTGACGAGTTCCTCCTTCATCCTGCCTGCAGTGGAAGGCAAGTGACTGTTTTCAGAAAAGTGGCCTCCAGGGAGTAGCTGGGTGGGAGACAGTGCTCCGCAGGGGCAGGTCTTAACCGCAGGAGTCCCCTTCTTTGATTACTGGCCTCCCCTCCTTCCTGTCTTCCCCCACCCCAGTTTCATCAAAGGGCAATTAAGCCCCTTTTTCTCAACTGTCTGAGGAAGCTGCATTTGTCATTCAGGTCTTTTAATTTTAGGACTGCATTCTCCTCCCTTTTTTAGCGACTAATGAGTCCTCCCCTAATTAGAGTTTTACAGTCACCGGTAATTAGGCCCATTTAGTGCTTTTGAATAGGATACTTTTAACCTATTTCACTTTATAATCAGGGGCATGCACCCAGGTGTGTATACACACACACACACACACACACACACACACACACAAAGCAGGCACAGGTGAAGGTGGAGGGTGAGGGGCTGGGTCAAAGGCACATATGTAAATATGTGCACACACACACACACACACACACACACACACACAAGATTGCATGCTTGTTGGCGCATGCAGGGGGATGTCTGTGGGTGCAGCAGGTGCACCATTGCCTTTGTATGCATGCGCATCCCGGGGCT
Source organism: Propithecus coquereli (assembly GCF_000956105.1). Taxonomy (NCBI): domain Eukaryota; kingdom Metazoa; phylum Chordata; class Mammalia; order Primates; family Indriidae; genus Propithecus; species Propithecus coquereli. The sequence continues at coordinate 11,128 of NW_012149880.1, forward strand.
GTTGCAAAGACAGGATCTGGCTGCATGTTCAAGTATCTTGTGAAAAGAAGGTGTGTGTCTAGTTGTGTGTGAATGTGTTAAGGGAAAGGAGTAGGAAAGCAGAAAACTGATGAGCTCCTGTTAGCTCTATCCAAGGAAGAAATTTATTTTTAATAGATAATACATACACATGGTTCAAATTCAAAGGTACAAAAAGCTATACAGTAAAAAGAAGTCTCCCTCCTACCCCTATCCCAAGCATCCAATTCTCATCTCAAAGGCAATCTTTATTACCAAAGATATTCTATGCCCATAGAATATATATATTCATAAATATTTTTGGTTATCATAACAGAGTGATAACCAAATGTACACATTGCTCTAAACCTTGCTCTTTTCATTTAAAAACATATCTGTTATCTGTTATTTTATTTTATATATTTTTTGAGACAGAGTCTCACTCTGTTGCCCCAGCTAAACCACAGTGGCATTGCCATA
>NW_012149880.1:12265-12943 GCF_000956105.1 Propithecus coquereli
ATTAATAAAATTGGTATATGTATACCATGGAGTACTACTCAGCCACAAAAAGAAATGGTGAATTAATACCCCTTGTACTATCCTGGATCAAGTGAAGTATCACAAGAGTGGAAAAACAAGCACCACATGTACTCACCATTAAGTTGGTACTAATAGATCAACACTTACGTGCACATGTAGAAGTAACATTCACAGGGCGTCAGGCAGGTGAGCGGGGGGAGTAGGGGATGGGTAAATTCACACCTAATGGGTATGGTGCACCATGTCTGGGGGTTTGGGCATGCTTGTAGCCCTGACCTGGGCGGTGCCAAGACAATGTATGTAACCAAAACGTTTGTATCCCCATAATATTCTGAAACTAAAAAAAAAAAAAAAAAAGAACCTCAGACCTAGAAGAAACATCAGAAATAAAGATTCTCTAGTCCAAGAACTGCAAACTAGTGGCTTTCTGGACATATTCAATACCCAGAGGTATTGTGTTTGGAATGCTCAATGTTTTCTAAAAGTTTAAATTTGGATGCATTTAATAGAGCATGCACTTTCCAATTCTAGTTTAGTCACTACAATGCCCTGTTGCCTTAAACCACTCTTCAGCCCCTTCATAGATGTATGGTATCCACCTGGCATCTGAGGGATCTGTGTTTGAGACTATGGAGTTCAATCCCTTTGTTTTACACA
>NW_012149881.1:0-576 GCF_000956105.1 Propithecus coquereli
ATTTTGAAGTTGAGGAATATAATAATTGAAATTAAAATTTACTGGAGTAGCTAAACAAAAACTTGAGTTGGCAAAAGAAACAATGAACATACTTAAAGATAATCCAATTTAGATTAACCAGTAAGAGTACCAGATAAAAAAATGAATGAGGAAAAATGAGCATTATATCAACATATGTATAGGAGAGTCCCAGAAAGAAACAAGGATGAGAAAGTGATGGAAAGAATATGTTTTAAGTAATATTGGCTAACCTGCATTATCTGATGAAAAACTTTAATCTACACATTCATGAGTCTCAATGTACTTTACTGTGGGTAGGATAAAGTCAAATTTGTTCATACCTAAAACAAATTCTATCAAATGGTCAAAATTAGAAAAACAAAGATAACTTTTTGAAAGCAACAAGAAAAGAAATGATATATTACTTACAGATAATGTTTAATAAGAATAACAGATAACTTCTTATCAGAAACCACAGAGACCACATTGTAGTGGGATAACATAATTAAAGTTCCAAGAGAAAAAAGAAACTATCAAAAAGAAATTTATACACAGCAAAATGTATGTGTATAAACA
>NW_012149881.1:11592-12817 GCF_000956105.1 Propithecus coquereli
AAAGTATCTGAAAAAAATAAGACAGTAATTGAATATATTAGAATGAGACATTACCATTAAGTATTTAAAAACTGACTTACAGATGACAATTAAATATTTGGTAAAAAAATATTATAAAGGAAGTAAGGTAATCTTGCAGACATAAGTACTACACTATCTTTATAGTATATGTCAGTCAGCAAGTTGAGGGAAAGGATAACACAGAATATTTACATTTGGAAAAGCAAAGAGTAAGAAAAGATAGTCAACATCTTTGAAGATAGGCCATATGGGGAAGAAGTTTTGACAATAAATGAACTATACATTCTTTGTCCATGGCTACTATGTTTGTGCAATCCTCCCCTTGTTAGTGATAGTATAATGAGGAAAAAAACAAATATGTAATTATGTTAGAGGGCAAATGGGGGGAAGCAATACTTGCTTCACTCTCTTGAGGGTCTAAGTAAAATCTTACCAACTTAAAATTCAATCAACAAAATGTATATCCTTGAATCCTGAAATATTGTCCGTAGATAGATACACTCGACTCATTTTGTGATTCTTGTGGGCAGAAAATTATTTCATTTCTGGTCTTGTTTTTATCTTTTTCACAACTTTTGTCTCAAAGAACATTAGGGAAATAAAAGTTTCATCAAAAAGTGCAACATCAGACCAGAGGATGGGAGAAAATATTTGCAAATAATATAGCTCATAAGAAACATTTATCTGGAAACTCCTACAACTCAACAACAAGAACAACAGAGACAAATAATTCAATTAAACAATCAGCAAGGGATCTGAATAGGTCTTTCTCCAAAGAAAATATGCAAATGGCCAATAAGCACATGCAATAAGCTTCACATCACTACCCATCAGAGGAATGCATATCAAAACCACCTGGAGATATCACCTCATACCAATTAAGATGGCTAAAAACAAAACAAACAGAAAATAAAAAAAATGTTGAGGGAGATGTGAAGAAACTGGAGCATTTGAGGTAGGAATGTAATGTGGTACAACCATGGGAAAACAGTCTGGACCTCAAAAGGTCCAACATGTGGTTACATATGATCCAGAAATTCCACTCAGAGATATGTATTAAAGGGAAATGAAGACACATGTCCAAATGCAAACTTGTACGTGGATGTTCAGAGCAGCATTATTCAAAATTTGCCAAAAAGTATAATGTCAATTAATAAATGGATAAACAAAATGTGAAATATCCATATGAGAGAATATAATTAAA
>NW_012149881.1:23692-24402 GCF_000956105.1 Propithecus coquereli
AAAAAAAGTCAACAGATACAAGTAAACGATAAAAGTATGTAGTTACACAACAAATAAGAAAATAGAACAAAAATACTCATAATTTGAAGGACAGCATTTCAACTTTCCCAAATCTCTTGCTGGCTTAGACAGCTGTTGCTGAGACTGCCTACATATAATTACATTACCAAGCCATGAGAAGCGCAATTTTGCCAACTCACTTTGCTTATTTTATAAACCCTGTTGGCATCAACTAATTCTTTCTGGAAATCTAGTGATAAGTACAAAACAACCCTGAGTGCATTAGAGCTCAATTCCTGTGTGCCCTTGCATTTTTTACTAGAATCATTATCACAGGACAGAAGTCCTTTTCCTCAAGTCCAATTCTTTCCATAATTGAGTTTGTTCCGTGGTTCATAAGTATAAATCTTTATCTCTCAGTCTTATGCCAATGTAATAAAGATAAAATGGTGATAGTACAACGTTCTTCCTATTAAGCTAATTTTTTTATAAAGCATTTCTTCAGAACTTAAATGAGAAGAAAATAAGACATTCTCTGAACCCTTGCTATAATTGAACTCATAGCTTTTAGACTCCATAAGCAGGAAAACTCCAATAATCCTGTGTGCTACAATCAATAGTTTCCTGAAGTTTCACCTAACTTTTCAGACTCACTTATTTCCTGTTTTATGCCCACTCAGTCATTCATCTTAGTATCCCATTATTTAACA
>NW_012149881.1:27917-28387 GCF_000956105.1 Propithecus coquereli
CTCGGCCTCCCAGAGTGCTAGGATTACAGGCGTGAGCCATCGCGCCCAGCCTATTTTTTAAATTTTTGAGAAGCCTCCATACTGTTGTCCTTTTTTAAATAAAATTCATAGTACATACATCTATCTCTTAAGTTCAAGTATATATTTAGGAATGATTTCTAAATGACATGTAATTAAATTTAATTAATTATTAAGTTGTTTAATTATTACTAAAATAGGCATTCGATACAGATATTTTCAATATGTTATCATTTTTCAGAAAACTTTCTAAAAACGTGTACTCTCAATTCAAATACACAGGTGACAATTGTATTGTTATTTTTTGTGACAAGTTGTATGCTTTTATCTATTAATAATTTCAACATATTTTGATTTAGTTAATATGACTTTCCTTTTGTGAATTATAGTTTTTACATTTATCTTTTTGGTTATTAGTACTTCGTTCTTAATATATATGAGATATTTTAAGT
>NW_012149881.1:30977-32573 GCF_000956105.1 Propithecus coquereli
AAAAAAAAAAAAAAAGTTAAAAGAAAATATGAGACCAGGTATGAGGAATGCTATTGACTGCATATATGCCCATAGAAAGGAGTTGTTCATACATCTAAGTTGCTCATCCATCCAGATAAGATGAATTCAGATCCTGGTCCCCAATTAATAAGAAGCTGGTAGAAACAAAGCAGAAAATATGGACTGGAGCACTAAAATCCATGAAAGTGGCTGAAGAGATTTCTGGTCAGCAATACTTATCTTACCTAGGAATTCAGGAAGACTGTTATTTTATATTCTGTAAAAGCATCTGTGGACTTGGTAGTTGTTTAAAGAGAAACATGTTTTCTTAAGAACAATAGTGATAGCTGGTGTGTGATCTGCGGATGAAATAACTTCTTCAGTAGCTCTGGGAGAGGGGCAGACTGCAGACTCTGAGTGCTCAGGAAGATAAACTATGAGGGTCTGGCTTTAGGAAAGTGCTGCCTGGAGGGATACCTGTGTTGAGTCATACATGATAAAAGGAGATGTGGAGAGAAAAAACAGTGTCACAAACTTAAACAAGAAATAAGGATATTACAATAGGATTCTACAACTATTTTCCTATGGGTTTGGTAGCACTATCTTACAAATATTGATTATGTTAGAAATTAAAAGTTTTCTACTAAAATAAGGGCACATCTAAAAACTTTAGTCTGGTCCCACTTTATGTCGTATTAGCATATATTCATAAAGAACATTTTATTAAATACCATATAAAAATAAAATTCATAGCAGTAAGGAAGAAAACTTGTGGATTTTTTTTTTCAGACAAAATCTCTGTTTTTCAGCATCTTTCTCCCTAAGAAATGATACTTTGACATGGGTAGATAAATAGATGATTAATGGATAGATATTTCAGGCATTTTTTGCTTTGTTTTGTTTCATTGTTTGAATTGCATTAGGTACATTTTCTTTTTCCTCTTCTTTAACTAGCCAGGTTTCACTATGTGACAGTTTTACCCAGGATAAAATTTCTTTCTTCTCTTATCATCTCTACCCAGAAATCCATTTTTAAGGCAAAAAAAAAAAAAACAAAAAACCAAAAAATACTCAAGTTTCTCACTGAATACTCATGGTTCTTTCCAACTTACATATGTAAAGATTCAGTAATGTTTAATATCCTTTCTTCAATCTCTAATTCGATTGGCTGTGTCATTTATAAAATTGTAATTATTTATCAGTTTTAGAGACTTCAGTTCTTCTTCTTCTTTTACTTCTTTTTAAGCTCAACGATCCCTGTCAATTTCCACATTTGCTTTCCAATTCAGATCACCTATCGCTAAGAGGGCATAAGACTCAAGCATGCTGGTTATCCCCTGTAGTTTTATACAAAATTGCTTTGTGTTACTACAACTAGGAATGTGAATGTAAGCTCTGTCATTTTGGTAAGGTAAACATTGAAAGATAAGATTAGAGTGCTTCAGGAGATTTTTGTCTTGTAACTTTAGTCATTGTCAAGATGAACTCTCACAGTGTGTTGCCTCGAGAAAATAAATATTCTATCTTAGAAAATAGATACTTCACTGTATGCAATGAAAGGGAGGCCCACCATGGGTAAGGAGTGAGCCATGCAGA
>NW_012149882.1:0-1960 GCF_000956105.1 Propithecus coquereli
TCAACTGTAAACATTCAAGATGTTCATTGGGCAAATTTTATAGCAGGTGGTTAAATTCTGCAATGCTAGGAGGTCTTGGAAGAGAAGTTTTTATTGCTACTCAAGGTGTGGACCTGTTAGGAATGGCATGCGTGTTTATCCCAAGTTATTTTGGAGATGCTCTCAGAAAACTACTTCATTATTCAAAGGTCTAACTGAGGAAAAGAAGATATGAAATTGCAATCAGTAATTGACAGGATAAAATAAGGGAATATTTTTTGTTCTTCATTAACAAGGTGTGGGGTCTTTAAAAATGCAAATGCTATAATTTGAATATTGAAAATGGTCTTTAAAGAGGGACCCCTAGAAGAAACCATATAAGGTTCCTACAGAAAAGCAAAGAAGAAAAAAGGATTTCAGAATTGGGAGCATTTATGATTAGATACACACATACACATACACACACACCCCCCACACACAGATATTCCCCCTTGTTCATGGGGAATATGTTCCAAGGCCCCCAGTTCCAAGATGCCTGAAACTATGGATAGTACTGAATCCTGCATATGTTATGTTTTTCCTTATACACACATAGCTTTGTTAAAGTTTAATTTATAAATTAAGCACAATAAGAGTTTAACAGTAATAACTAATAACAAAATAGAACAATTATAACAACATGCTAGAATTACTACTCTTGTGCTTTGGGGCCATTATTAAGTAACATAAGGGTTACTTGAACAGAAGCACTAAGATACCACAACAGTCGATCTGATAACCAAGAAGGCTACTAAGTGACTAAGGGATGAATAGAGTCTAGGTGTGGCTATACTGGACCAAGGGATGATTCATGTTCTGGGAGAAACAGGGCAAGATTTTCTCACACTACTCAGAAGGGTGAGCAATCTAAAGCTTATGAATTGTTTATTTCTGGATTTTTCTATTTAATACTTTTGGGCTACGGTTGACCACGGGCAACTGAAACTGTGAAAAGCAAAACCTCACGTAACAGGGGACTACTCTGTGTGTGTCTGTGTGTGTGTGTGTGTGTGTGTGTGTGTATGAGAGAAGAAAATGTGATGAGTGTAGGAGAACATTAGAAGAGAAGCAATAAGATACAGATAGAAGTTAGTTGTATATGAGCTACAGCAGATTTTTGGGGGCAACATTTCAAATTAACACCTTTCTCCTTATTGTTATTCTAAGGATTATTCCACATTAAGTGCAGGTCTTCCTTCTGGAATAGTGAGTGCACTGGGGCCCATTTTCTAAAGAATACTTTTTCCTTGCAGTTACAATAATATAAAAATGTATTGGACTGGCAGAAGGAAGGGAAAGGTACAAAAATACTAAGAAATGCACTGGTTAATGCCTATACTCATCCTTCATGTTTGAAATCAAATGCTCCCACCCTGTGATACCTTCTCCCACTCTTCCAAGCAGAGTAAAAACAGGGGTTTTGTTATAACTCCTCCAATGTGAATCAAGAGATCCCCCTAGAGAATATCCTTCCAAAGAAACCATTCTGAAGGGGGAAGAGGAATAACTGAGGCAGCAGTGACACCTATGTAGGAGGGAGGCATCAGAGTGCTGAGAAATCCTTAAATAGCTAGGGCAGGAAGAGAATGTCCATCATCCTAGAAGGTAACACATTCCTGACCAATCTGAAATATAAAACTCTTAGATGCCTTCTATTCCTACGATATCGGGAAATTCCACAACAACAGAAATAAACTGAGACATAACTCCTGTTTCCTAGAGAATTCTGGGGTTAATTCCCAACCTTGCACCCCCAGTATTTCCTACGGGTTCCTTAGACTTTACTTGAGATTTTCATATGAAGTTACTTTTTCTCCCCCAGAAGATACTGGCCAGACCATAATTTCTTTATTCTAGGGCAGACAAAAGACTGAGTAATAATGTGAGTTCTAGCTATATAACTAAGTACTAATGATGTTTAGTTTCTCATGTCTAAAATGAG
>NW_012149882.1:2010-3013 GCF_000956105.1 Propithecus coquereli
ACCATTAACCTAAGGGAGGACTCAAATTCCACCGTTTGTCATGACATATTGCCTCTTCAAGCAATTTATAATGAAATCTCAGAACCCTGGAGATCTGTACCATAAAATTCCCTGCTTAGGAATACAGAGGGAAAAAAATCATTCTGAATTGATGACAATCTAAACCAGAATGCTTAAGGCAATAGTTGTGTTACTTTCAACTACTTGACATAACACAATGGCTACAACAATAATGTATATAATATTTTCAAATATCTAGTTTCACCATTAACTTAAGGGAGGACTCAAATTCCACCGTTTGTCATGACATATTGCCTCTTCAAGCAATTTATAATGAAATCTCAGAACTCTGGAGATCTGTACCATAAAATTCCCTGCTTAGGAATACAAAGGGAAAAAAATCATTCTGAATTGATGACAATCTAAACCATAGAATGCTTAAGGCAATAGTTGTGTTACTTTCAACTACTTGACATAACACAATGGCTACAAGAAGAAATTATAGTTTATGTGGGGCACTGCTATATTTTATTATCTCTGAATGGATATGGGGCAAAGCCACCTATAATTAGAGTGATGGAACCTATGAGGGGTTTAAAACTGGGCTGGCATCAAATGCTACTGCTGGGGTCTTACAAGAGTTGTTTTATGAAATGGATGACTCACATAGTTAGGAAGTTATATGAAAATATATGCTGCCAGAGTGCTTTGAAAAGCTCTTGAAAACCATGTGATGCCCTAAGCAAGCTAAACGTCCACCCTCAATCATGCTCATACTCCTAATTTCTTTAGCAAGCCCTTCTCTCTCCCTTACTGTTTTTACCCTAAACAGGTCAAATTTGAACCAGCTCTATGTTAATATGGATTATGATTCAGAGAAATATAGATGCAACTAGTATATTCAATATTTAATTTTCCCTTCTTGTTGGATATATTGTCTTAAAATTGAAACTTTAACAAAAGTAATACAGCACTTACATGTTTACTGATAACATAAGAACAT
>NW_012149882.1:4735-5019 GCF_000956105.1 Propithecus coquereli
GGAGGATTTGGGGGTTTTTGTTTGTTTATTTGTTTGTTTCCACATATCACTATTTCTAAATATGGACCTACACAAACAAGTCTTGCTGATGAATATTAAATATGAAAACATCCTACACATACTGCAGGCAACAATTGGGATGCATGAATACTGTTCAGGCTGATGAGTTAGAGTGGAATGGCTGCTGGCAACGTGGGTTTCAAAATGCAATTCTTGCTCACATAGATAAAAATGAGTTCCCCAAAAAAGGCTGAGAGACAGAGAGACAGAGAGAGAGAGAGAGA
>NW_012149882.1:7365-7648 GCF_000956105.1 Propithecus coquereli
TCAAAACTTAGCTCTTTCTTACAACTAGATATAAGAATGGTGCTGAAATACTAAAAGAGAAATGTGTTTCACATTTCCCACAATCAGTAACTCCCCAAAATATCTCAACACAGAAGCAGTTTTTCTGATAAAAGGAACAGGGATGGCAGAACTGTTCAAATGGAGGATTTCACTAAATCTAGGTTCACCTTTCCATGGCTGGAGAAGGCACTGACTTCACAGAGTATCTATTTCTGCCCTGATTTAAAAAATCTAAAGTGTCTTTTATAAATATATCTGCTAG
>NW_012149882.1:7698-8667 GCF_000956105.1 Propithecus coquereli
ATATCTCTTTGTCATATAAGGCCAGCATTGAGGAGTTGTTTTCTTTTAGAACCTTTACTCTTTGTATTTATTTTTAAACAACAAGGTTCAAATGGCTTGTCTTCATTCCTGAATTAAAAAGTAGCATATGTAACAGAAGAAACTATAGCTTTTATAATGAAAGCGAGCAAATAAAATAAAACACGATGGTTTGCATTGTCCTCAGGATCTAAGCAGCTGCATTACCTTAGGAAAATTATTAATATTTAGTCTTTTTGTTAACTCATCAGTTAACTTATCTCTAAAATGTAATAATATCTCTGAATAAAATATACTTCAGCATTAAATGAAAGGGTGTACATAAAGTGCTGGGCACCCAGCAGGGTGTTCCACATGTAGTAATTTTATACCCATATTCCTACTTATAACTGATATTATTTTCTTGGTTATGACAGCCATGTAGAACATATCCCTGTAAATACACAATTTTACTTTCGATTGCAAAAATTAACGGATTGATTTTTAATATAAGGCATTTATTCAACCAAATACTAAACACATAATACATTTCATGCAATATAATGCACACTGGAAACAAGAAAATATCAAATTTATTAACATTAGATATTTCAAATGATCAGGGTCATTTCTTACCATTGTATCCTGGAACACTTTTTCCTGCTTGCCCTGGTGGAGGTGTTTTAGAATTACCTAATCCAATGCAAGACGCTGTGATTGGGGATCCAGTCTCTGGAGAAAGAAATGGTGTTTATCACTTAATGTCTCAACTTGGGATCATGATGCTTCTTCAGTGCATGTACACTCTACCTCGACCTAGTTTGTCACGTAATTTAATCGCATTAGGGATAGATGAATAGTGCAAATATATTATTTAAAAAAATTTCTTTAAATTTACTAATTTATAACATATCCCAAATTTTAAAACTTAAGGATACATATTTAAAATAATTTATGTATTAGTGTTTCTTC
>NW_012149883.1:0-1511 GCF_000956105.1 Propithecus coquereli
ATTATCTATTTGATCAGATTTAACGAGGCTCAGACAATAGCCCAGATGCCGTCACCAATGTATATTGTATACCATTTGCTTTAATGAGTATTTATTGAGCAATATTTAAGACCAGGAATAGGATAAGTACTGGACAGGTTAATTAAGATTAAGGCTTCACACCCTCTGTCCTCTAAGAGCTTACATTTTGGTGCTTTGGGGAGAAGGAGACACAGATAACTAATCCAAACCATAGCAAAATAAGTACTTTAGAGCAATGTTAGCTCAGGCTTACAGATTGAGCAAGGAAAATGAGCAGAAATTAATACAAAAATATTCTAGAAATGAAGGAAGGCTAGAAAGGAAAAGAGGAAGAAAATATAAAAGAAGGAAGAAAAGTTGCTTCATTAGAATTCATCTTCAAAAACAGATAAATATCTAGAGAATAAACTCTTAATTTATGTTCCCAATAGACTCTGCAAAATGGGAGAGACTGTGTCTACTTTTACTTCCAGTTTGATCCCAAGCACCTGGCACAGTTCCTCGGCACGTAGGAAGAGGTGCTTGCTAAACATTTGTTGAACGACTTCTCCCTATCTCCTCCTCCTCTCTCTCACTCGTGCTTCAGGACCATGTCCTCTGCTGAGTTAAGCTCCCTGTCTTCCTCTTCCTATCTTAATAAGGTTATAGTAGGTTACACAGATGACATTCTGCTTTTAAGTCAAATGGTTGAAAACCAACAATTTCATATAGTTCAACTTAATAATGCAACTAGTGTATAAAAGTTAATCTGTTCACTCCAAGAAGCTGAGACAAATAACTGATTACATTGAACTAAATATATCATAAATTTTCTCAGGCACAATCTTACAGGGAGCCTTCCTAGAACCTTAATCAAAATTGTCCACTAAGTGATGTGGCTGTTAACAATATTGACAATTTTATCATGTACATGCCAAACATGAGTCTTTGAGTACATGTAACTGGATCCTACACTAGAAATTGACTTCCATCTGGATGCTTGGTTTGGATACTTTGCTTTCCACTTTTTGTCTTTCCTTACTAGAAATTCCTTTAAAATGCTAATGTTTTGATTTGGATTTAGTGGAGGTATCCTATTGTGGCTCTCTTCCTTTCATACCTTTAACCTAAACACCAGCAAGAAGCAGAGGGAAACCCTGGGTTAGCCTGGTCTTTCCCTGACAGCACACACCAGCCTTCAACTCTCTAGTACAGCACACATATCTATCATGGGAACCAGAGCCAATCCTCTGCAAAGGGCAGGCAACCTACTTTGTTAAAAGTCTTTTGCTCTTCAGTTCGTAATTCTAAACTTTGCTCTCCCTGGACTTTGGAGCAGTACCATGATAATTCTTTTGGAGAATTTCTATATGAAGCACATTTAATGTATTCAAAGATTATTACTTAATGAATGCATTGAAACCATTGTTAGAGATATTGTATTTAGAGGACAATATATGCATTTATTATTACACTAATTTAAATAATAAGCTATCTAAATAATATATATT
>NW_012149883.1:12439-14787 GCF_000956105.1 Propithecus coquereli
GTTAAATTTTCTATTAACCATTTTTATATTTCTCTACCTTAAGTGTCATAAAAGCAAGAACATTAAAGTTAAATACATGCTTATTTTATTGATAACTCTGAAGACATAGTTATTTTTATTAAACCAACAATATTAAACTAGTCTAATTTACCAAAAGATTACTAAAGTTATGTGAACTTGAAAAGAACTCAGGCTTATTAATTTATGAGTACTCATTTATTTATATAGGTCAATTTGGTACTATATAGATAATATTAGTATATAAACCTAGACATGCATACATAAAAATATAGACAAACACAAATAGTGTTCATAGCTTTGATTTTAAAATTGTAGCCATGAGACTGATAAACTTACTAGTTTGAAAGGACAGTTGAATTTAAACTGTGCCTTTGTAAATGGAAAAGGTTAAAGGTTATTTGTCCCAAATGGCCAAAGCCCTCATTGAGTTTTAGAGGGTAGCAAATTTACATCTTAAAGTACAGAGAGATAAAATTAAAGCTTTTATAAGAAGGAATTTGGGTGTGTTAGAAGATTAAAAATGGGTACTAAGCTAACACCAAATCATAGAGATTTACCATAGGACTTTATAAGACCATTTTCAATTAGATAGGTAGCTCCCAATTTAGTCTCCGTTTCCAAATGTATTGCTGAGCTCAGGGTGGAGCCCATCAATGAACAGGGCCAACAAAACATTTGTCATTTTTAAGGCCCAATATTAAATATGTGAAAAGTAGGCACAGCTGGAAAGCAGAACCTCTGGATCTTTAAAAATCAAGGATCTCATTTTTATACTGAAAACCAGGTCCCCTAAAAGAGGAAAAGGACACAGGACCAAGCCACGCAACATTTCCACAGTGCACTGTAGTGGACAGAGGGACCAAACACATAATTAAAAGAGGGGTTTTAGTCAACTGAAAAAGATTCCCAAGAACAGGATGGATACAAAAGAGAAAAAGCAGAAAGGCCTTATACACATACATACATACACACACACACACACATATGTATGTATATATTAATTAAGCTGACTTCTGATCATAGAGATCTTTTAAAAATCTTTTCAAATATCTTATTATCAGATTTTAGACAGGACATATAGCTAATATTATTGGCTTTTGATCTTTTTTTTTTTTTTCCCAAAAGTACCCTCCCAAATGACTCACCAAAACCAATAAACCTTAACCAAGATTATGACTTAACCAAGGATGCACAAGCCATATCCAAAGAGGTGCAAAGCAGTCTTCACAAGTTCCAGAACCATCCCCAAAGACAACTCAAAGAAAGGAAAGTTTTGCTAGCTGAAAACGGGGTACGACCCACACCTGTCTGGTCGTATTCTCTAGGGTCTTGGCTTCTAACACAAAGGCCTGAAAGCCCCATGTGCCCCTCACAGATGGGAGAAGACGGGAAATTAAAAGCTGTTCATGGAAGAGACAGGGATCAATAACAAATAGGTACACCTGAATGTCAAAGTCACACATATCAAACTAAAAATGACTGGTTCCCTGACCAGGAATTGAACCCAGGCCATGGTGGTGAATACCCGGAATTTTAACTACAAGACTACAAGGTGTGAGTCCCTCAGAGAACCCAGAGCAGGCAGTGTAAGCATACAAAGGATTTAAACTTTGTTTTAGGTTAGACTTTTGTTCTTTAATTTAGTCAACAGATTTCCCAAGGCTATATATGACACTATTTGTGTCTTTCTTTTAATTTGATGTTCCCATAAATACAAATAAGGCAATTATTTAGAATGAGAGATCTCTAAAATCTATTTTTTGTTTTTTTTTAATTTAAGAGTCTTTCTAATTTAAAGGATCCATCTTTTGGCCACTAATTAGAATTTCCAACGTGTACTATTCCAATAATGACTCAATCCAATAACCTCTTGATGGAAAGCCCAGGATGTAATTTTCCAAGTCTAGAATAAGTTTTTACCATTTAAGAAAGAGAGGTTTCCTAGAGAAGCCATAGAAGAAACAATCCCATTGATGCCCCCAAAACATTCACTCCCCGGAATAGGCTAAGATAGCAAAAGGTGCTTGTTGCCACAGATGGTTAAGGATGGTGTTTGTGCAAACAGTGCCTCAGTGGCGGACCGCCAGTCACAGACCCTTTAATCCCCGATACTGGGCAGGCCCTCTTGGGATTGGACTTTCCCAGTACTAACCAGGCAACAAGAATTGAGATGACAAAAGCCCTACAGGGATGGGACATTTTAAGACAAACTGCCCCCAGAGCTTGACACATACGGAACAAAGAATGTGTAGCTTAAAATCTTACATCTTGGGTTCCCAGCCATTTTCAGACTGGCCATGAGATGTAACCCGAAAATCATGCCCCCT
>NW_012149883.1:14837-16143 GCF_000956105.1 Propithecus coquereli
TGTCTCCACGGACTACCAGGAAAATACATACCCCTGTTTCTTCCATTTGTTTTGCATGTATAAATGGAGTCTTTACTTAATCTTTTTGTAGAACACTAAATTAAATGTGGCCACAAAGTCTGTATTTTTCCAATATTTAGTAGATGTTTGATGACAAGTTTGGCAACTTAATTCTCATAAAAATGATTAAGTAGAATTATATTGGCAAGAACCAGCTATCACGTAATGTTTGGGAAAGTGAATAGGAAAGAAGATAGTGAATGGGAAAGACTCTTTTCTCTCTCTCTCTCTCTCTCTCTCTTTCTCATCAAGTAACTTTTCTATATGATTCTTACATAATCGAAACTTAGATCTAAGAATTAAGCATGAAGCATACTGGGGGGGTTATTCTTTGTGATCAGCTGAAGTGAGTTGCTTTATTATCCTTAGACATAGTCTCTTTCTGGGTCAGTTAAATTATGCTAATAATTTTTTATCCATTACCAATACTTCTTTACTTAATTTTCTACTAGTACAACTCTAATTAATCTGATTCTGCTTTTTTAAAAAAAATCATTAGATCTGAACCAGAAAATAGAAATTATTTGCAGAAGTATTGTATTTCTTTTCATTTTAAAAATCTTTCAAAACTGACCTGTAACATTCTGGAGGCTTGTATGCAATTAGTTAATTGTTGGAGCTTTCCCTTTGTACCATAAAAGGAAACTTGAGCTAAGAATCTTTCTAAAAGCAGAGGGGAGTTGACCAAAGTCCCTCTCTTCCAAAGCATTCTCATATTCACATTAGAGTAAACCTAATAGAGTAATTTGGGATGAATAATCAAATTAGTATGAATCTATTTCGATACCACCCCTCCGCGGTTACACTAGGTGTCAAGGTCAGTGGATTCATGGGGGTTAGAAAGCAGATAGGAGAATCAAAGCATAAGGCACGAATGTATGTTAAGAGTTCCTTCAACCTTGAATTCAACCTCTAGATGGGTAAGAAGCTAGCAGGAAACGCGGAGCTAAAGTAAATATAATGTCAGCCAAGAAAGCAGCTAGCAGAGAGCAGAACCCTTATCCATAATAGACCAGAGTTGTCCTAGTGGAACAAGTTTTCAGTGCACAACAGGACAAATTTACTAACAGATCTAAATAACATTTGTTTCTCTAAAATAAGAAGCAAAAGTATATGAGCTTAAACTCATTTTTACTAATTAATGTCTTAGCATTATGTGTTATTTGGAAATGATTTAGATATTCAATTAATATCCATCATTTACTTTAGCTTGCAAAATTTTAAAGCTATAGTTACCAAAAATATC
>NW_012149884.1:0-5128 GCF_000956105.1 Propithecus coquereli
ATATATTTTTAAAAATTCCTTATGGCTTAAAAGACAGCTTATTAATACTATGGTAAATAATACTTTTAGAAGTAGTATAATGCCATGAAGTCAACTGACAATCGAGTTTTTAAATCCCTAAAGATCTAGGAAACACTGCTCTAATCACACCTTTCTGTCAAAGACCTACTTGGAAGGGACAAGTTGGGAGGTGAAAAGTTTACAAGTACATATGTCCGTTAAGCGGTGTGTTAATACCCTGCACAAGGTCCACTGAAGATGTGTGCAGAGGGGGCTATGGAGAGGGGGACGCTGCCCCCTGTTAACCATGCATCCCTGTTTTGTCAGAAAATAACTGGGACCTCTCTCACCCTATTAGGGAAAGAAGTAGATTTCATGAAGTAGTTTACTTTTAAAAGTTACATGAAGAAACACCTATGGAAGGATACTCAAGAAACTAAAAGCAATAGTTACCCCAAAAGAGGGTGACGAAGTCAAGTGTTAACTTTCCTGAATAAATACCCTTTAGCACCTTTTGAAGTTTGTATGAAGGACATTTAAAATGTTCTTAAAAGTTACTTGATTCTTACAGATATTATTATTATATCCACTATTATTACATATACCCACTAAATAAAGTGGCTATTAACTGCTAGGAACATTGCAAAGCGATGAACAAGCAGATATGAATAAACCTGTCCCACCCTTAAGAACCCTGAGCTAGTGAGAGAGACAGATAAGCAAGCCAATTATCCACACCAATACAAGCAAGACACTAGCATTAAGTGGGGAGAGACCTGGGAGTCAGGGAAGCCAAGGTCCCCAATCCCAGGGCCTAGGCCCAGTACTGGCCGGTGGCCTGTTCGGAAACAGGCCATGCATCACCGCTTGAGCTCTGCACCACCCTCCCCCTACTCATGACACCCAGCCCCCACCCCCAGTCCGTGGAAAATTTGTCTTCCATGAAACTAGTCCCTGGTGCCAGAAAGGTTGGGGACCACTGCAGAGAAGGGCACCTAACAAATACTTCAGCATCCAGAGGACCAGGCACGTTTTCCAGGGCTCTAGAGCCCTAACAAGAGACTTGTCCAGCACTGAACAGCCTGTGTGCCAGGAAGCACTGGTCAGCTACGAACAGGTGCAGGTGTGCCCTCAGCTCTGAGACGGCCGGCCAGCTGGGCACCCAGCTTCCTCCGTTCTCCCCCAGTGTAATGCAGCAGGACATTGTCATTTTGTGTGTGCATCTTATAAAGTGAGGGGTTTAGGACACAGTTTACACCCACAGGGTAGGCCCAGGAGGAGGACGTGGAGTGGAAGGGCACTCCGTGCAGGAAGACCACGTGCTCAGACACAAAGGAAGGAAAGTAAGTCATACTGAGGAGTATCAAGTAGTTAGGTGAAGAAGTGGTGAGAAATGGGGAGAATTGTAAACAAGGGTGGGAGTGGTTATCAGAATGGTGTTTCTAGAAAAACCACAGTGGTGGCACTGCTGAGGAGGGAGAAGAGGTGAGACGGGAGGCATGTGAGTTAACTATCACAACATTTCATCAGAAAAACAAACAATTCCTGAGCCTGCTTAGCAGTGGGGATTAAGAAAATGGGAGAGAGGTTGCAGAGATTTTCAGGAGGTAAAATCAACAGGGCTTAATGACCACAAGAAGCTGGGCAGTGAAAGAGGGGGGGTGTCCAGGGTGATGACCAAGCCCAACAGTAATGACCACCATGCACCGCGCGCCTGTGACCCGCCCCACACTGTGCTCGCATTTTTCACACATTACCTAATCCTCTCAATCCTACCCATCTTATAGACAGAAAGACTGACATTCAGAGAGGTTAAGAAACTTAACCATTGTCGTGGCTAATCAAAGTGACAGGTCTAGCATTTGAGCCCAAGACTATTTGATTCTAAGTCCAGACTCCCAATTTCTAAACAATTATACATCCCAGAAAATATAGCTTGAAAAAGGCCCCCCCCACGCATAGTTCTATGTAAATAGTAATAATGGTATCGTAGATAATGCTTACTGAGGGCTAATCCTGTACTAGGCACTATGCTAACAGCTTTTCTTGCAGTTTTCATTTAATCATTAACAACCTTTCCAGATAGGCACTGATATTATTCCCATTTCACAGACAGTGAAACTAAAGCACAGAGAGGTTGAGTAACTTGCCATAGTAGTAAAGACAGATAATTAAACACCTGAAGCTTGAAGATAAAGCTTGTGTAATTTCCCCATAAACTTTACTGTAAATGAAAATGAATATCTGTAGGACTTTATGAATGAATTATTATAAAATGGTAGCGTGTTTCAGGGATCATTACCTTGAAATAAGTGGTCGCATAAACATTTTATGATACTGGTTTATAAAGCAGTGTAATTCTAAGAGTGGCACAAGACACTGAAGAACAATATATGTGTTTATTTCATATTCTTCTTGCATTCGAATTCTCGATCATGCTTGATTAACTACAAATGCAGGCTCTATAGGTAATGTCTGGAAAAGAGGAAAGAAAAAAAGAATGGGCTAAAGTCTGGGATATGTAGGAGGTGGGCGGTCATATTTCTATTCCATATATGCTTAATTCCAGCTGCTGCAATCAATACTTTTTATCATTCCTTACTTGGAGAACACACAGCTATAAAAATGAAAAATGCACCTTTGAAATTCATTCATGCACACACGCTTTACTGTGGAGTACATACTTGCTAAATTTGAATACTATGTCATCTATGGGAATGAAACGAATTTTCTTCTACTCTTAGATTTTTTTCCTATAGCTGGAATTGACTGGTTTTTATTTAGAAAAAAGGGGGGATGGTTTAAAACGAAATAGTTAAAGCAACTATAATTCTATGTAATTGCCACATTAACACATCATTATTTTTGGAAACACAGCACCTTACTTAGGAACAGCTCACTTTAAACAGGTTACTTTTCATAGAAAAGTGAACCACTGGATCATATACTGTGAGTTGTAAGGCAACCCAGAGAGGCTGTGGAAATGAAAGAGAACGTCGAACAATCTCAATGTTATTAGATAACGATCGGTTGCAAAAATATAAGCAACAGACAGCTAACTTAGCAGATGATTTGCAGGTCAGGATTAATATAATAGGACCAAATACACTATTTCACTAATTATTCATGCTATATACAATGGGGCACAAAATAATTTCTTAAAAACATCAAAACTCCCTCAAGGACGCTCATTAGGAGGGTTGGAGGTGATGGGGTGGGGACTAGCAAGTACGGAACTCGAGGTGAAGGACTCAAAGGCTCCTGCCACGGGAGGTTCCCGCGGCATCTCCTAGCAGGAAAGCCCCATGTGGTCCCACTTTCTCCAAACACCATTCATAACCGCCCCCGCCCAGTGCGGAGCCCTGGGGGGCACGGAAAACATTCAGGGCATCTCCTCGGACTTTCAATTTCTTGGAACAATAAGCCGAGGCCAGCTGCTCTTTCTCCACCCTGTGGGAAACCGGGACTTGTTCACTCGCAGCGACCTGACAGACACGAGTTCCGCTGGCACCGTCAAAGGCTCCTTTCCCAGGGGCCGGCCCCTTTCTCTCCCGATAGCCATGTGAACGCCTCCCTCCCACCCCGAGCCCGCGCGGAGCAGACGCGCAGCTATTCAAGCCGCGGTTGCAGCCTCGGTCCAGCGCTTTCATCGCGAACGCCTGAATGAACGGGGCGGCCGCGCTTCTGCACAGCTCGCGGCTCAGCACGACGCCCCAACACGCAGCTTTCCCACGGGGGCATTTCGCATTCCGCCTGCTACTTTTGACCTGTACTTTTCTTTCTTTCTTTTTTTGTTACATGAGGTTCGTATTTGTGGAAAGATGCCCATTGTCATGTGTTGCATACGTTAAGATGTTTTCAACAAATATTTGTGACCGCCCAGCCACCAAGAAGCCACGCTGGGAAGACTTAACTCTGTGGGTGGCGTGGGATGGGGGCTGTCCGCGGACAGGGGAAGGAGGTCTCTCCTTCGCCCCAGTCAGGGACAGAAACTTCAAAGTTCGCTTGGAGCTTCTGCTCTCAGTCTCCGCGGGGGCGGCCGAGTGCGCCCTCCCCCCGGCTCCCGCGGCCCCGAGTGAGCGCCCACGGTCCCAACCTGTGCGGGGCACGCGCCGCTTCGGGCACTGCACAAAGGGCGCAGTTCCAAAGGCGTATCTGAGCCCCAGACGCCGCCCGCGGGTCCCCCTGACCAGGACAGCTGGCGAGGGGCGCGCTCCTGGCCGTGGTCTCGCCCCCCTAGCCCACCCGGGCCGCGCGTGGCCCCGAGGAGTCCGCCCTTTCCCGGCCGCGACGATCGGACTTGGACCGCAGGACAATGAGGGCGACTCTGCGGAACTCCTTTCCCATTCATTCCCCGCGCCCGGCCAGCAGCCCGGCCACCTCCGCCCGCCCCCGCAGCAGCCGGGGAGTTGAGAGCCGGGGACCGCGGCGAGGTCGGCGTCCCCCCTGCTCGCACCCCCGACGCCCCTCTCCAGCCGCCCCCAGCGCTGCTCGCTGCGACTGCGCTCCCGGATCGCTACGTCCGACAAAAGCCGGACAGTGGGCAACCCGGGCGCCCGAGGAAGTTAAAGCCGAAGGCTCAAGAGCTCGGGCAGCGTCCGCCAAGGGGGGCGTCCCCACCAGCCCTCCCCGGGGTTGCGCTGAGCCCCACGCGTCCCACGCCCCCGGGCCGAGGTGAGCAGGGATGCGCGCTCAGACCCAGCAGCCCCGAAGCGCCGGCCTTTGTCCCGCAGCCGCCCCTGCCGCCCGCGCGCCGGGGACGGGGCCGGGCCAGGCTCACCTCTCTGCTGGCACCGCGCGGCGACCCAGAGCAGCGAGACCAGCAGCGCGGCCCCCGCGCCCACGCCGCGCATCTCGCTGCCGCCGCTCCGTGGGCTCCGGGAGGAAAGCCGCAAGCCCCCTCCGCGCGCTCCGCAGGGCAAGACGCTGCCGTCCCCCGGCCTGGCGTCGCCTCCCGCCAGCCGGCCCCTCGGACACACCCCCGCCGACCTCGGCCGCGCCCAGCCCCTCCCCGCCCCCGCCCGGCTCCGGGCTCAAGTTCAAGTCTATACAATGCCGCGGGGGGCCCCCTCCACCGCCGGCCTCAGCGGCGGTGCCCGGCTCAGCGCTGCCGCAGGGGCCCGGGCCT
>NW_012149884.1:10934-11578 GCF_000956105.1 Propithecus coquereli
TTCAGTCCATCACAGGTTCTCTCCAGGTTCCGGCCAGTAGGATGTGAGCACAGGAGAGGTTGCAACTTCAGGACGCTCCAACTCAAGATGACCTCCGTCCCCTAAATGCTGGGTCTGTTCCCTTTTCACCGTCTTAAACTCAGATGTTCTGCCACACAGCTTTCACCCCACAGATGTCGATCACTCCTGGAGGACGGGGAAGCAATGAGACAGAGGGAAGTGAATAGCTTTATGGAAAAAGGCACCACCTTGCTGCCTGGACTGCATTGTGGCTGAAAGATACAAGAGTATCCAGTTCAAGCCACTGTATTTTACAGTCCTTTATAAAGGCAACCTAGTCTTACCCTAATGTATCTTATAGCTTGAATAACCAGGCTCTTCTCTGTATAGTTAACAAAGTAAATAATCATGGCTTTCCAGCAGATTATCTACTTTGAAATTAAAAGTAGAAATGTATTAAGCTTAATTAAACAACAAAGTATAATAGCTACTCCACAAGAGCCGGTTTCAAAAGAAAGAAAAGAAATACCCCTTGAAAGCTGAATCTTACCCTGAGTGTGTTCCAGGCCTAAGTAGAATGCTTCTTTCTAACTCATTCTGAATTTTTCACTTTGAAATAATTGTGATTTACATATTATATTCTC
>NW_012149884.1:17259-17575 GCF_000956105.1 Propithecus coquereli
AAGAAGGAGAAAGGACAAACGAGGAAAGAATGGTCATGGTGAGTACACCAGAAAGTTACAGAGAAGATAAGTGATGTCCCTTTTACTGAGCGTTTACTATGCCAGCTGCTTAATCCTCAAACGCAAGAAAAGTATTATTCACATTTTATAGATAATACAATAGAGGTTCAGAAAGGTTGGCTAACTTGCTCAAATTTGCAGAGCTAAAAAGTGTATCTTTTGGTTTTTGCTATGTCACAAATCAACCCCAACCTTAATGGTTTAGAGAAACTATCATTTATTTTCCTCAAGATGATTCTGTGGGTGGGCAAGTGGA
>NW_012149884.1:25965-26490 GCF_000956105.1 Propithecus coquereli
TCTAATATTAATATAAATGTTCCCGTGTTGTATTTTATTCATGCTTGCACGGTATATCTCATTTCATCCTTTTACTTTTTACCTAGCCATATCTTCGTATTTAAAGTATGTTTCTCATAAACAGTATACAGTTGGGTCTAACTTTATTATCCAATCTAACAATATTTGCCTTTTAATTGGAGTGTCTATGTAATTTACAAATAATGTGATTATCAATATACATAGTTTCAAATCTACCACCTTCCTGTTTGTTTTCTATTTGCCCAATCTGTTCTTTGTTCATTTTTTCCTCTTTTTATGACATACCTTGGATAAATTTGGCATTTTTATTATTTCATTTTATCTCTAATTATGGCTTATTAGTGGTACTTCTTTTCCCTTTTCTAATTATTGCTCTAAGTTTTACAATACAAAACTTAATTCTTGGTGCTATAGTTGCCCACATTTTATTCCTATGTGTATTATAAACTTCAATACGTGGTTATTATTTTTGCTTTAAACTGCAGAGACCTTTTAAATAAATTT
>NW_012149884.1:28590-30692 GCF_000956105.1 Propithecus coquereli
ATATAGATATAGATAATTAGGTTCAAATATATTCCCTTCTGCTGCTACTATCTTTTTTTTCAATTGATGGAAAAATTCTGAAGAGATCCTTCCCATTTTGGAAGCAACTATAAAAAATTTTCACAAGTTACTACTGTTACCCTATTGTTTTCTAAATTAGGTTATGGGAAAGAATATAATTAATTCATTTTCAGAGACTCTTGATCCTTTTTTGGAAATAAAATTCTCCTTGAAGAAACATGAGAGCCAGTTGTTGCTTGTCCCAAGAATCTAATCCTAACAGTGCTACTACTTTTTCCATTGTGGGTATAACTAGTTGAAACCTGTCTATGGATGGACTTCGGATACTGTGGAAAATGTGACAGAAAAATGGCCAGTCATGAGTTCAATGGAACTATGTCCGACACCCAAGGGCAAGGAGAGTTCCTGACACAGCCGTGAAATCCAAGAAGGGCTGGATTGAGATACAAGAAGCCCCGTGATGGCAGGAAGGGGCTATGTTGGCAGGAATGCCAACAGAACCCAACGAAGCAGATGGCTGGCTGTGAAAGATCACCTCTGACCCAGACGATTAAAACGCAAGAGGCAAGACAATCTCCCACCTATATTTGAGAGCAGTATACTTCCAAAGATGCTGTTACCTTCTTTGGTGAACTGCATTCTCAAATACCTAGAAGAACAGTTTGCCTTTGGAAACAGAAAAGAAAGAAGAACATAGGACGGTTCGTCTTGTCTGCTGCAAATGTAATACGTACAGTGCAGTCTTGGGCACGGACTGTGAAGACTTCTAACCTGGCCAGTGTCCTCCTCCTTGTCCTCCCTGAAAAACGAACTTCACACTGCCTCACTCCTAATGGGAAGAAAATGATGACACCAGACCAACTGGGCCCAGTTCAAGTGCATGCTCAGTAAGGCTAACAAAAAACACTTCACAATTTTCTTTAGCACTTTGCAATCTGCAAAGGCTTTTCCACATTCATTATCTTGTTTAACACACACAACGAACCCATCTATTTCATAGATGAGAAAACTGAGGCTCAGTGGAATCCTAATAGCATATGCTCTTTACATATTAAGGTCACTGTATTAGTATTCTATTATTGTGTAACAAATTATCACCAATCTAGCAGCTTAAAACTTATTAACTCACAGTTCTCTAGCTCAGACATCTGGATGGGCTCTCTTAGATTCCCTGCTTAGGGTCTCAATGGCTAAAACTGAGGTGTCGACCAGGCTGGGCTCTTGTTTTCAAACTGGGGGGAAAAATCTGCTTTCAGGCTCATTCAGGTCATTGGCAGAATTTATTCATGTGGCTTTGGGTTGAAAGTTCCCACTTCCAGGCTGAATGTTGGCTTGGGGTCAGTCTCAGCTACTAGAAGCCACTCTCTGGTCCTTCTCGTAAGTGATCTTTTCCGTTTTCAAGCCAGCAACAGTGTACCGTTCTTACGCTTCAAATCTCTTTGGCTCCCCTTCTCTGCCCAGCCTGGGAAGCCTGCCTGTGAAAGGTTCATGTGATTAGATCCGGCCCACCTACATAACCTCTCTTTGGCCGTATGACGTAGCATAATCACAGAAGGATGTTCCATCATGTTCTGTTTCCACCCACAAGGGCAAGGGGCCCTGAGGATTATTCTTAGAACTCTGCCTACCAGGATAATGAGCATGCTTACACTGTGTTGGGGCTGGGGCGGGGGGCGGGGTGGGGAGAGAGACAGAGAGAGAAGAAGACTAGTCTTTGAGCACACCCAGCTCAGTTTAGCTTACTGACAGAGTGAGCGGAGAGCTCATGGAGGAGAATTAGCATACGAGAAAACCAAAGAAAAACAAAGAGAGAGTAAGAGAAAAAAGAGCTGTCTAGCCCTTCCCTGAGAGTTCTAGCAGCTCAACTGGGGAGTAGAGCAGAAAGCCCAACATGAGTATGGGACCTTAATGCCCAGTGGCCCTGCCTACTAACAAATGGGACCTAATCAGCACCTTGACCTGTGGAATTAGCTTTCCCATTCCGGGAGAAGAAGATGGATGGAAAAGGAAAATTGTCCCTCTTCCCTAACCAGGGGAACCAAGCCTTTCTAAACCACATTTCTTTGGTGTCCTCCACTCAC
>NW_012149885.1:0-452 GCF_000956105.1 Propithecus coquereli
TAAATGAAAAATTGGTTTTTTGAAAGGATAAACAAAATTGACGTAGCTTTAACCAGACTAACTAAGCAAAAAAGAAGACACAAATAAATGAAACCAAAGATAAAAAAGGACACATTATAACTACTACTCCAGAAATTCAAAAGATCATTAGAGACTTAAAAGCAAATATGTGCCAATAAATTTCACCAACAAATTAGAAAATCTAGGAGAAATTATAAATTCCCAGACACAATCTACCAATATTGAACTAGGAAGAAATCTAAAACCTTAATAAACCAATGATATGTAGAAGACAGAAGAAGTAATAAAAGTCTCCCATCAAAGAAAAGTGCAGGACTCAATAGCTTCACTGCTGAATTCCACCAAACATTCAAAGAAATAATACCAATTCCACTTAAACTATTCCAAAAAAATTCAGGGAGGAAGGAATACTCCCAAACTCATTCTACAAG
>NW_012149885.1:1927-2369 GCF_000956105.1 Propithecus coquereli
TACAGTGGAATAAAAATAGAAACCAGTAACAAGAGGAACGTTGAAAACTATACAAGCGAATGGAAATTAAACAATATTATCCTAAATCACCAATGGGTCAATGAAGACAGAAGGAAACTAAAAAATTTCTCAAAAAAAATGAAAATGAAGACACAATATATGAAAACCTATGAGATAGAGCAAGGGCAGTATGAAGAGGAAAATTTATAGCAATAAGTGCCCACATAAAAGTAGAAAGCTTTAAAATAAACGACCTAACAATGTATCTTAAAGAACTAGAAAAACAAGGGCAAATCAAACCCAAAACTAGCAGAAGAGAAAAAATAAAGATCAAACAGAAATGAATGAAATTGAAACAAAAAATTACAAAAGATCAATTAAATGAAAAATTGGTTTTTTGAAAGGATAAACAAAATTGACGTAGCTTTAACCAGACTAACTA
>NW_012149885.1:5683-6015 GCF_000956105.1 Propithecus coquereli
TCTCTCTCTCTCTCTCTCTTTCTCTTTCTGTCTCTCTCTACCCTCACACACAGACACACACACACACACACACACATACTTGTACACCCACACCCCCCCCACACACAAGGAAATTGATGATCAATATGCTAAACCTTTGCAATGGTCCTATTCTCCCCCTTATACCATTTAGCCTCTATCCCTCTGTGACATTAAAATTTGATCTGTTTAAAAAATGGTATAAACTTAAAAATGTTGTATTGCTTCTGTAGCTATATTTATCATAGCACTTTTTCTTTTCCCCTTTCAGGACTGACACGTTATAAATTAATATACTGAACATTTTTCAGCTT
>NW_012149885.1:9000-9365 GCF_000956105.1 Propithecus coquereli
GTTATTTTGTTTCATATGTGGTTTATGTACATATACTTTAAAATCAAAATGTCATACTCTATACTTTTAGGACTTTTGTCCTCTTACCATTACTATATCATGAGAATTTCCCCACAGAACTAAATTTTTAGAATTATCATGCTACTCTGCCTTGAATCATTAAATCCATATATATGTGTGTGGTTGTGTATATGTGTATGTGTGCTTGTGTGTGTGTGTGTGTGTGTGTGTGTATAATCAAGCTCACTGACTTTGAACCAATATTCATGCTCTCCAAGTTCAAATTCATATTAGGCAAATAAAGTTCAACGTAAGAAAAAGCAAATTCAGTTTCCTACATCAGCCAGGCAAATAACACAAATATT
>NW_012149885.1:11769-12069 GCF_000956105.1 Propithecus coquereli
CATTCTTTCACCAAAGCTTCACCATAAATTTGGTGTTTTTTTTCTTGTTTCAATTTTGGCAGAATTCATGTTGCTCTGGTGGGGCCCTTTTCAAACTGATGTTTTATCCCCACTAGTGCCTCAAACTAGATCTTGTTTAGACATGTTATCACAAGTTGATATGAGTTTATTTTGGTGCAAAAATTTGAAACCATGCATTGTTTTTTCACTATATACATTTTCATGAACTTTTTGAAGTCCCCTCATCACATTAGATATTCATACTTTTAGCTAGTAATTCAGAAAGATTTTTTTTACCTT
>NW_012149886.1:0-866 GCF_000956105.1 Propithecus coquereli
CTATTTTTTTAAATTTTTTGAGACATGCTTTGTGTCCTAGAATATGGTCAATCTTAGAGAATGTCCCATGAGCTGATGAGAAGAACATGTATTCACTGGTTTTGGGGTAGAATGTCCTGTAAATGTCAGTCAAGCCCATTTGTTCTAGAGTTCTGTTTAAGTCCATTTGAAGGATCAGTCCTGTGCTGTCAGTGGGCTGTGGAAGTCTCCGACTATTATGGTGTTGCTGTCTATCAATTTGTTTAGATCAAGTAGAGTTTGCTTTATCAATCTGGGTGCACCTAAGTTGGGTGCGTACATATTTAGGATTGTTGTGTCTTCTTGTTGAAGTGTACCCTTCACCATTATATAGTGACCCCCTTTGTCTTTCATTACTTTTGTTGATTTAAAAACCAAGTTGTCTGAGATCAAAACTGCCACACCAGCCTCCTTTTGGCTTCCATTTGCTTGAAATATTGTTTTCCACCCCTTTACTTTGAGTCTAAATGCATCCTTGCAGGTAAGATGCATTTCCTGGAGACAGCAGATGCTTGACTTGTTTTTTTTTATCCATTCGGCCAGCCTATGTCTCTTCACAGGAGAATTCAAACCATTCACATTTATTGAGAGAACCGATAAGTGGGGTGAATTACTCTTCATTCTGTTGGGTTGCATTTTGTTGCTTTGTTTTCTGTCTTTAGCTATTGTGGCATCTTTGATCTTTAACTTTTGAGTGGTTTCACATTCGGGAGTGTTTATTGTGCTGATCCTTGTGTAATTGTGTTTTGAGCACTTCCTGGAGAGCTGGTCTTATCTTGGTGAATTCCCTCAGTCTTTGCTTATCTGAGAATGTCTTTATTTCTCCTTCATATATGAAACTTAGTTTT
>NW_012149886.1:916-3221 GCF_000956105.1 Propithecus coquereli
TCTAAATGCATCCTTGCAGGTAAGATGCATTTCCTGGAGACAGCAGATGCTTGACTTGTTTTTTTTTATCCATTCGGCCAGCCTATGTCTCTTCATAGGAGAATTCAAACCATTCACATTTATTGAGAGAACTCATAAGTGGGGTGAATTACTCTTCATTCTGTTGGGTTGCATTTTGTTGCTTTGTTTTCTGTCTTTAGCCATTGTGGCATCTTTGATCTTTAACTTTTGAGTGGTTTCACATTTGGGAGTGTTTATTGTGCTGATCCTTGTGTAATTGTGTTTTGAGCACTTCTTGGAGAGCTGGTCTTATCTTGGTGAATTCCCTCAGTATTTGCTTATCTGAGAATGTCTTTATTTCTCCTTCATATATGAAACTTAGTTTTGCAGGATATAAGATTCTACGCTTGTCATTATTCTGTTTCAGAAGAGTGAAAATAGGGCCCCAGTCTCTTCTTGCTTGTAGGGTTTCAGTTGAGAAATCTGGAGTTATTCTGATGGGCTTTCCTTTGTATGTTACTTGTTTCTTTCACCTTAGTGCTCGTAGAAGGGCCTCTTTAGTGGCTATTTTGGTCAATGTGATGACTGCGTGATGTGGTGTCTTCCTATTTGCATTGAATCTCCCTAAGGTCCGTTGAGCTTCTTGTACTTGTATATCTAGATTTTTAGCAAGGCCTGGAAAATTGTCCTCTATTAATTCTTCAAATAGCTATCCAGCTCTTGAGTGTTTTCTTTTTCACCTTCCGGAACCCCTATCACCCTCAGGTTCGGTTTTTTCACATAATCCCACATTTCTTGTAGGCTTATTTCTTTTCTCTTAATTTTCTGCTCAATCTCTGTGACTGACTTATTTAATTGGAAGGAGTTGTGTTCAATCTCTGAGATTCTTTCTTCTGTTTGATCTACCCTGTTCCTGAGGCTTTCCATGGTGTTTTGTAGTTCCCTGTATAAGTCCTTTATTTCCAGGAGATCGGTTTGATTTTTCTTTAATATTTCAATTTCTTGCATTAATTTTTCTTCCAAGTCCTGGATTTTTTTGTGGTTTCTTTGTGTTGGTGATCCATTTTTTCTTGCATATCATTCAGTTTTCTTACAATCCGTGTTTGAAATTCTTCTTCTGTCATTTTAGTGTTCTGAGTTTGGTTAATGTCCATTGCTGGGGAGCTGTTGTTTCTCTTTGGGGGTGTGCTTTCTGTTTGAGTCTTCATACTTCCAGAGTTCTTCCGCTGGTTTCTTCCCATCTGGATCAGTTGTTCCTTCTTTCCTTTAGATTTTTGTGTGGAAAATGACACGCCCTCTTTAGTCTCTGAGCCAGTATGTGGTGTTTGTGGGTGAGATTCGACCACACCCTGTATTATGAATTAGTAGATGCAGTAAAAGGGTGTGCATGATGACCTCCCTGTCAGTAGGTGGCACTTGCAGGGAGGATGGAGCTGCAGTGCTGTTTTGGGGTCCTATAGCTAGCTCTTATTCCTCTAGAGAGGCCCTTTTGTGCCTCAGGTGGTGGGTGGGGCCCTGGGATTTCCAGGTGTGTCCTTATTCTCCACCTCAGTGGGGGCAGGACCGGGAGTGAGTCTGGGTGGGGCTGGGTTGGGTAAGCCTGTCCTGAGGCTCCACAACTGCTGTTAGCAGGGTCAAAGGTCTACTCTTTGTTTCTGTCCAAAGCTGCCAAGATGGGCTGAAATGGCTCCACTCAGCTGAAAGTCTGGGCTTGGGGCCCGGGGCTGTCCAAGACCCGCACTCTGGAGCAGGTCTCACTCCCCTCTATTCTCCCCCTCTTCGTGGCCTCTGCCAGGCCTCTGCCAGCAAGCATGACCTCAGGCCGATGGATTGCCCCTGGCTGTGACGTGGGCTGGGAGATTCCTTATCCAGGTTCGTAGCCCGAGCTGTCCTTATTCTCCACCTCAGTGGGGGCAGGACCAGGAGTGAATCTGGGTGGGGCTGGGTTGGGTAAGCCTGTCCTGAGGCTCCACAACTGCTGTTAGCAGGGTCAAAGGTCTACTCTTTGTTTCTGTCCAAAGCTGCCAAGAAGGGCTGAAATGGCTCCACTCAGCTGAAAGTCTGGGCTTGGGGGCCGGGGCTGTCCAAGACCCGCACTCTGGAGCAGGTCTCACTCCCCTCTACTCTCCCCCTCTCCGTGGCCTTTGCCAGGCCTCTGCCAGCAAGCATGACCTCAGGCCGATGGATTGCCCCTGGCTGTGACGTGGGCCGGGAGATTCCTTATCCAGGTTCGTAGCCCGAGCTGTCCTTATTCTCCACCTCAGTGGGGGCAGGACCAGGAGTGAATCTGGGTGGGGCTGGGTCT
>NW_012149886.1:4066-4488 GCF_000956105.1 Propithecus coquereli
GGACCTCTTAACTTTTTAGGATGAAAACACATCCTAATGAAAACACATCCTGAAGAGCTTCTTGACTCTCGGTCAACTTATGTGTGTTTCTGTGTTAGTCAATGTGTATGTAAATGCTAAGGGTGGTTTTACTGGATTTTCCCAGGATTCTGTCTCTGGATAGAAAATATTTTAGAAGAGAAAGACTGGAAGAGAATCTCTTCAAAGCCAACCACTTTCCAGAGGTTCATTGACTTACTTAAAGCCATAAAATACAGTTATGGGCATGGCTTCCCTCTGCAAGACCAGTAATTTTTTCTATAGTAGTGTCTTGACCTTCTTGATACTGTCTTCTAAATATGGCTACATGTAGACATTGAAGATTCATGGGATAATAAACTCATAAGCTAAAGAAATGTCACCTGGTGACAGCTTTAGAAACC
>NW_012149886.1:4579-7659 GCF_000956105.1 Propithecus coquereli
GGACCTCTTAACTTTTTAGGATGAAAACACATCCTAATGAAAACACATCCTGAAGAGCTTCTTGACTCTCGGTCAACTTATGTGTGTTTCTGTGTCAGTCAATGTGTATGTAAATGCTAAGGGTGGTTTTACTGGATTTTCCCAGGATTCTGTCTCTGCATAGAAAATATTTTAGAAGATAAAGACTGGAAGAGAATCTCTTCAAAGCCAACCACTTTCCAGAGGTTCATTGACTTGCTTAAAGCCATAAAATACAGTTATGGGCATGGCTTCCCTCTGCAAGACCAGTAATTTTTTCTATAGTAGTGTCCTGACCTTCTTGATACCGTCTTCTAAATATGGCTACATGTAGACATTGAAGATTCATGGGATAATAAACTCATAAGCTAAAGAAATGTCACCTGGTGACAGCTTTAGAAACCATAGTACAGTGCAAAATATTTTGCCAAATTCACTTGTTAAAATGAAAAGTACTGTGGGCTTAAAATCTAGGACAAATTGGACACATATCTTGCATTGACCGCATTCATTTCTGTTATATATCTCTATTTTTGGAACTCAGATACAACGAGGTGTATATCCTTCTCTTTAGGTCACAGCATGTTATTATTATTTATCTAATCAAGGCCTTTATTTTATTTTTTCATTTTATTTTATTTTATTTCACTTTTTTTTCCTTTCATTTCTGATTCCCCCTCCCACTATGAGCATCAACTCTGATGTGTTTGATATACATCCTTAAATATGCACATCTTGCATGAATGTTGTTTTGAGTTTGATTTAAGAGTATATGTTGGTCTTGTGCTATAAATCCCATCTGATGAATTGTTTTTTCACCCAGAAGAGTGGTTCTCAACTAGGAGCAATTTTGCCTACCCAGGAAACATCTGGTAGTGCCTAGAAACATTTTTGGTTTCCACAAGCTGGGGCATGCTAGCGGCATCTACATGTATGTTGTGAAATATCTTACAATGTCCTAAACAGGTCCCTATATCTCAATAGTGCTGTGGTTGCAAAACTCTTACCTAGAATATGAATAGTTATGTGTAACATGCAATGTTGTTCGAATATAGTTTGTCACTTACTAACACTGCAATCTTGGAAAACTTACTTCTCCTTTCTGAATCTCAATTCTCAAGGATGACAAATAATATATGAAAAGTGATGCAAAGTGAGTATTCAGAAAAAGGTAACCTCCTAGTGCTTTGCTCTTGACTCTTTCAAGGGGAATTTAGTAAAAAGCTGTACAAAAATAATTCTGTGTGTTATGCAGCCATGCTGTAGAATACAGTGTCCACTCTATAACTCTATATCCATATTTATATGTTTTCACATAATGAATTTAAAAAAAAAAATTGGGGAATTTCAAACTGTCCTTAAGAATATTCTATGATTGAGACTTTTAACTGACTATGTCTATTACATCCTATTATAGCTGATAGGATTAAAAAATACATTGCATCAAATTACTTTCTATGCCATATGATTTCATAGCACTTAAGTTATATCTTGGTTTTAGCATTTATCATAATTTATTTGATTTAGTTGATCATTTTTCTGGTTTCTACTAAAGTATGTGAATTCATCAAGTGACTTATTTACCTTTGCATCCCTGGTAATTAGCACATGGAAGGAAACAGAGTCAATGCTGCATAGAAGCGTTCATGGTGAGGTAGAAGATTAGGGATTGAGGAGTAGACACATTTAGAATAAACAAAGTTCTTGTGCAGGGAATTAATGAAATATAATACTGGGAAGGTTGTGGTCAAATAACAGAGAAACATAAATATCGGGTAGACTAAAAAGTCTATGTGATCATTAATGAAATAATAATGAATCTGATCAAAGTACAGACATGGTAAAAACTAGACATTTGTAAAGATTAAAATGATTGTTATATGAGATGGGAAAGAAACTGAAAAATAAAGGACGAGGAGTTAATTCAGTAAATCACAAAGTTCCAGTATAAATCAAAGAGGTCGTGACTTCAAGAGAGACTTGTGGCACTGGAAGAAGTAATAGGACCTGGCAACTGATTGTAGAAAGTCCTTATGTATAACATCAAGGTTTTACTCCTGAGAACATTGTGTTGATGAGAGAAATATGGAAGCCAGAAGGGGAAGACAGTTTGGTATGGAAGAGAAAAAGTGAACTAACATGGTTGTAGTGTGTATATTTCAGGCACTGGGGGAGATAGTTTGCATAATACACTTTCTCCTAGAGAGATGATTGTGTTTTTGAAATTGTGAATTTCAAGCTTTTTAAAAAATTAGATATAGAGTTAATATGATGTCAGAGTTTGAAGATGAACGCCCAGAAGCATAAATTCAAGTTGCGCTGTATATATTTCAATTAGCAGCACTTACAAGTGGGTTTTTAAGGAAAAAAGAAGGGGCAGTTCCTAACTTGTTTATCAAGAATTTACGTTAAAATAACACAAGATATTTATTGGCTTTACATTGTTCTTTGCATCACAAATTCTGGCAACATAAAGATAATGGGCGAGGTAGCTAGTCAGGAATAAAATGTCTTTTAACATTTGCCCTGGGTGTAGGTGTCATGGTGTGATTGAAGTCCCATACTCATATCTCTCTGGGCCTCATAAATTTTGCATACCTCATATATCTGAGACTGCTCAGAGCTATCTTTATTTTCTCATTTTTCCCCTTTTCACCAAGATCTTTTGAAGAAAGCATTATAGATGAACTCAAAGGTTTTGGCTCTTTTTATGTTTAGGAGCTTAGTTCTGCATTGCTGGGAAGGCTCATTTCCTGATGGTCCTATCCCACGTGGGATGGCAGAGGAATTTCAAGTATTGAGAAGTGATCTATGTGGACATTTGGAGCAGATAAATAGAAATGTGATATGAAACCTGAGCATGGATCAGAATCACTCAGCATAGAAATAATAGTTAAAGCCCTGGGCATAAAGATTTTCCAGGTAGCAAGTAGAGAGAAAGCATCATCAAAATTAGATTGGACATGGGGAAAATCCACAACTGAAAGGGGGCAGGGAAGGAGCACAATATATAAAATTTATTGAATACTTACTATGTACCAAGCATTGAACTTGAACTTTAT
>NW_012149886.1:8406-10847 GCF_000956105.1 Propithecus coquereli
TTTTTTTGCAAGGGGTCTCATTCTGTTGCCCAGGCTGGAGTGCAATAGCATGATCATAGCTTACTACAGCTTTGAACTCCTGGGCTTCAGTGATCCTCCTGCATCAGCCTCCCAAGTAATTGAGGCTATAGGAGTGAGCCACTGTGCCTGGCCCTGTCCATTATTTGTGTAGGTTCCTCTAATTGTCAACTTAGATTCACAATCCAGAAGAAAAATTATAATTGTATTTTCAAATTTTTCTTCGTAATATGAATTTAAGAGACATCATAGGAAAAACATTCAGAACTAACAAGAATGTTCAGTAGCATTGGTACAATATTTACATACAACCCCATTACTGGACGTCTACCCAAAAGAACAAAAGACATTCTATAAAAAAGAGATCTGCACTAGAATGTTTATAGTAGCACAATTCACAATTGCAAAGATGTGGAAACAACCCAAGTGCCCATCAATACATGAGTGGATTAATAAAATGTGGTATATGTATACCATGGAGTTCTACTCAGCCACAAAAAACAATGGTGATCTAGCACCTCTTGTATTATCCTGGATAGAGCTGGAGCCCATTCTACTAAGTGAAGTATCACAAGAATGGAAAAAAAAGCACCACATATACTCACCATCAAATTGGTATTAACTGATCAACACTTAACTGCACATATAGTAATAACATTCACCGGGTGTGAGACAGATGGGAGTGGGGAGAGGGGGTGGGTATATACACACCTAATAGGTGCAATGTACACCGTCTGGGGGATGTACACATTTGACACTCTGACTCATGTGGGGCAAGGGCAATATATGTAACCTAAACATTTATACCCCTGTAATATGCTGAAATAAAAAAATTAAAAAAAATTATTAACATTTAGATACATATATCTAGATAGAATTTTCAATGGAAAAAGAAGCATCCTTTTCACAGTAACAAGAAAGAATATATGATACTTGAACTTTACCAAGGACTTTAAGAAAGATAAAGCTTTATTGAAGAGTATAAAACATGCCCAAGTATATAGAGACCTAAATCATGTTTATGCATGTGAAACCTCAATATATGTAATATATCAACTCTTTTCAGATAACTCCACACATTCAATGCACTTCCATTTAAAAATCTAAAGAGTTTTTGTTGGGGAGGCACTTGACAAAATGATCTTTAAAATACTGTGAAAAAACAAAGAGCACTTAGTAGCTTTTACATTTTGAACTAAAAAACGTGGAAAGATAGAATTTATTGCATCTAAATATTAAGACAATTTCTAATTATATATTGACAGAGTGTGGTATTTGCATAAATAGGCAAATAAATAGAACAGAGTACACCGAAACAGATCTAGTCACATACGGAAGTTTAATGTACGGCAGTTGTGACATTACACAGGACGGACTGACCGTTCCGTAAATTGTGTAAGAGCATTGACTACTTATATCATCCATATTTACATTCTAACCTTATTCCATAGACCAAACTAAATTTTATTGAAATAAAGATTTAATTGTTTGGAGAAACTACAGAAGATATTGTTATGATCCTGAGGTTTTCCTAACTGGACACACAGACACACATACACACACATCACCACTATGAAGAAAATGATTGATATATACTATTACCTTAAATTTGTATCATAAAATAATGTTAAAAAGAAAGTCACAAACTCTACAGGATCTTTGTAGCCACATATAACCAAAAAAACGTATTTAGTATCCCTGATTTTAAAAGATGTTCTTAAAATTTAATATGAAAAAGCAAATGGTCTCCTCAAAATATGGACACAGTTGTAAACAAAGCACAGAAAAACACTCATGAATGTTAAATACTCGGAGCAGCAGAGATTCATAAAAGTATGATATTTCTGTGTGATTTTAAGTGTAAGTTTCCTAAATAGAGTCAACAGAAAGAGAAGTGATATAAATGGCTGCTACTAATAGAATCATAATAATTTCCCACTATTCAGAGGAGTAAAAAGCTGAGAAAAGAAAAGCTGGTAAAGAGTATTTTTCCTATTCTCCTTGGGCTTCTTTAGTGGATCACTCTGAAAACATAAAAAAATCTGAAAGTTCTTCAGGGTTACGCTTATATTGAAGAAAAACAGAGGTGAGGACATGGGTTGTGAGGAGGGCAAGCCTGTGAAGATTGCACAGTAGCCTGTCCTGACCATAGGGTAGCAGGCCCAGGTGTTTGTTGCTGGACCATGATGTTAAGAATGGAGAGGTGAAGAAGCATGGCTGATGGAAATGTAGATGTGTTAATAGAGATGGAAATTAAGGGTACATCAGAGTTTCCAGCAAGGATAGCCATGCCATCTCTGCAAATATCTATGTTTTGTAATTGTCCAGATGCCCCACTTCAAGACATAAGACAGTCTGCTTGAAAAAGAATGTCACAATTAAACTCTTGATTGGGGATTTCTCCCAAATGTGTTTTAAGTTTC
>NW_012149886.1:10897-11860 GCF_000956105.1 Propithecus coquereli
TTTATATATTAGGATATTTAATTTTCCTGACATGAAACATGCACAAAATAAGTATTTCTTTTAATGAAGTAATGAATTTCCATGATAACTATATTATAAAGTAGGTATTATTTTTGCCAGATGACAGATAGAGAAATTGAGTTTAAAGATGTTTAAATAATTTCTTCATCATCACACAACTAGTAACTGTTGTCCTAGCATTTATCTGGAGACAGAGCTGTTTGAGTTCAAAATCTGTGGCTTCTCCTTTATGCCACGTTGTCACCTTAGATAATGTTATGCCAAAACCTGGGGAGTTTTAACTAGGTGAGGATGACTAAATATGTAAAATGCTGAAGAGAGGTGAAAAAAATTTAAAAGGGTAGAGAAAAAGAAAAGTCTAGGGATTTGATGGGTAACTACCAGTTTCTTTTAATTGTAGTATCATTAGCTTGGTAGCAACCAATTGTGAGGGAGTCAAGACCAGAAGGAGAATTCGAACTTCAGGACTTGGGTGAGGGTGACATTTATCACCATCACCTCAGCGTTTCCCACACCTCCTTCTATGTTTCATCTTCTAAGATATATCTTCCAATATTTTCTTTAAGTCTATAAATGGTAATCTCTCTCTCTGTGTGTTCTATAATGCCTTTACTTTGCACTTATACTTGAACAATAATTTAGCAGGCTATAATTCTTGATTAGGTACTATTTTCCCATATAATAGTTTCTTCTGACATATACTGTTGCTGATGGGTGGTCTGCTTTTATTCTAGTTACTGTTTATTTATTTTTAATCTCTCCCTTCTCTCTTCAAATGTTACAATCTTCTCTGTAATACGATACCATGAAGTTTTGCTAAGATGTTTTTTGGATGTAGATTTATTTTTATTCATTCTAATCTGTACTCATATGATACATTTTATTTAAGAATTTATGGCTTTTCTAGATTATAGAAAATTATTAGCCTTTATTTTTTTTTTT
>NW_012149886.1:14575-33781 GCF_000956105.1 Propithecus coquereli
CATCGGAGTTTCCAGCAAGGATAGCCATGCCATCTCTGCAAATATCTATGTTTTGTAATTGTCCAGATGCCCCGCTTCAAGACATAAGACAGTCTGCTTGAAAAAGAATGTCACAATTAAACTCTTGATTGGGGATTTCTCCCAAATGTGTTTTAAGTTTCTAGGCAAGGGACTTAGCACAACTGGAAGCACTGGACCTTATTAAAAAATGAAACATTATGTGAGCATTTTTTTTCTTTTCTCTTTGCTCTTCTTTGACATCCTTTTTTCCTGGGATACATTGAGGATCTGCTCTGTGGCTGATAACACTGATGTGTGTCCCAGTCAACATTTCTAAAGGAAGTTTTGAGGAATGTAATCAGGTATTGTGTTGTGTTTGTGGGGAGGAAGTGGGTATTGGTGAACCTGACAGAAAAATATCTTTGGAAAATATGATAGACAAGAGTTCCTTCTTTGAGATTCATAATGAATAGGAGAATTTTGACAGCTCTAAAAGACTTGTATCAAAGAGACATGCATTTCAGGATGACTCTGCAGCTAACTGATTTTTTCCATTAAGGAATTTAAGGAATATTAGCATTCTGCTGGATGTTTTGGGAAATATTCATCTAGATTATAATTTGTGTCCTGGAGACACTACTAGGGATCAAGAAGTATCAATTATATTTTTAAAAATCTGTGTGTAGATTAAATCTTGCAATAATTTCATTTGTTCTGGGATTCAGTTTAGGATCTAGATGGATGAACAAAGGATTGGTGTTATGATAACTCACTGGATCATTAGAAGCATGTAGAATACGGGGCTGGAGTAGCCTACATGGCATCAGTTTCAGAGGAAAAAGACTGACTGTACTTTCTGAAGAAGAGGCATGGGATCTAACCAGGCACATGAGTGAGGGCAGAACTGGCTTGGATAAGTTGAGTAGAGTGGAAGTAATCTATACATATGAGTGTGATGTTTTGAGTGTTTTGAGTGTGATGTTTGAGTGTTTGAGTGTGAGAATGATGAATTGAATTGATAGAGAGATGGTCTACTGGGTTATATATTATAAGGTGATGGCAGAGCTCCTCTTTTTTATTTTAATAATATTGTGTGTAGTTATTAGGTGTGCAAATAATAACATAAAGAGTTTGTACTGAACAACACAAATCAAATTTGAGACAGTAAATGGGATAGAAGTTCATTTTTTGTTGTAGTGTAGAGTGTGACCATGCACTAAGTCTAGTAGAAAACATATCCATGTTCATTGAACAAGTGTTAGGAGTCAACATCAAAGTGATATTCATTATTCATGAAGTATTGAGTATTTGCCATTTGTGTCTCATTGTCTCAGATGAGATACACAGAACGGGAAAAATGTGATAATCATTTTAATGAGGTTATACTTGCTTTTTATGAGAACATGATGATATTTCTGCCTCCCAGAAATAGCCTCAATCCTGGCTAATCAGTGGAATAGACCTAGTTTATCAGGAAAAAGAACTTGTAGCAGCAGGCTATAAATGATAGCTCTTTCATCCCCTCAACCCACATCTCACAGAGGATATTTGATGAAGGTGAAGGCCACAGGTGTTGAGTTATACATCCTGGGAGTGTGACCTGTGCAGTCACCTAGGATCCATGCCTGGAAGGGCCCACACTTGATTTAATGCTCTGCTGTTGTTATCTTGAAATTCTTACTTATTCTTGAACAAGGGTCCCTACATGTTCATTTTGCATTAGACCCTGAAAATTATGTAGTCAGCTCTTACCATAGTGTAACAAATGCACATTTCTGGTGTGCCTAGGGGTTTTAAGGGCTCTTGGGTCCTCTTTGAGCTTTCTTTTGGATATTCTTTATTGAATATCATGAACTTGAGGCTATAAGAGAGGCCAGAAACTCCTCCTTCTTGATAGACAAATCTGGTGTGAAGAGAAGAAAAACTCAGGAAGAGTGATAGGACAACGTAGGCTTATAATTTATTGGGAAATGAGAACATACATCTTTTGGAACTGATAGGGTAAGACTATCTGAATTCTTCAGCCAAGTCCCTGAGAATACATAAAAGACTATTAAATTAGCCTGAACTTTCACTATTACTCAGTCTTTAAGACCAAACTCCAGTGCAGATCTCCAGCAATCTAGAGTAGTACAAGTGGAAAGCTCCTGCCAAACTCAGACTCAACCTCCAAATGGTCCATTTTGAAAGACCTACACACTTCTCAGCATCAACAGAAAACTTGCCGTATAACTTTGTTCATAACTCACTCAGGAATGTAGTCTGATCAGTATTTTGTATTCTGACCAATAAGATTAACACACCTTCTTGGAGGTATGTAAATTAGGGACCTTGAGGGAAGAAAGAGTGTTCTTGAATCTTTCCCCTGGAGGTCAGAAATATTCTTTTCAAACATATATAATTTTTGAAAGCTCCAGTTGTTACCAATAATAAAAATTTTATAGATGATTGCTTTTCTTTTTTCTTCCTAGCCTAGTAGCTGTAGTCCAGAAGTTGAAGCAAGTTTCCCCAAGGGCTAAAACTGTTAAGATCACCAGACAAGAATGTTCAATGTGAAATGCAGCAAGCTCAAACAATTTACAGCTTTCATTCTCCCTTTCCATAAATGGCACTTCATTGCTCCTCAATAGGCTGGGGGGAAATGGGTTTATTGCATTCATTTTAAGAAATATTCCTTCACCTCTTTTGTAGGCCTCCCTACAATTTCAGTTATATTTCATCTTCTCAGAAGTTTGCTAAATGTAGCTTCAAGCAGCTCACTCTGGTAGGTGTGCTTGAGCCATTATCATCCATTTTTCAATAAAGCTGTGGGTGAAAGTGTCATTGATTCTTTTTCACCAGGAGAGAATATTAGCTTTTTATCCTCATCATATTATCTCTCTGCTTGACTGATAAAACTATCATGCTAAAGGAAAGGTCAGGAATTACTGAGTGGGTGTTCATTTAATTCATCTCTCATCCCCTTCTTCCAACAAATGTATTGGGAATGTAACAGAAAATTTGTGTTTATGAAATGAGAATAGAAGAGAGAGATAAATAGATGAAGACCTCATGGATTAATGCTTTTATTTTGCTGCCTAGAAATATGTGTGAGCTTTAAAGAGTCTTCATTTATAGCTTACAGTTCCCTCTTATTTAATTTTCTTATTTTGATAGAAAGAGCTCTCAAATGACATTTAGCTGAGCAGTAAGGTTTCTTTCATGGGTTAAAAATTCCTGGCCATGGGAGGGGGAGGGAGAACAGGAGACAACAGATGCTTCATATGGCAGGAAAAAGATGATACCACTCTCATTATTCAATGTACTCCATGAAGTCATAATTAGTGTGAGCTACTTCTAATTATATTTTATTTTCCAGGTAACATTGATTAATGCTGTGATGAGCAACTAAGGATGAGGAGGATCAAAACAGAAAAGATTTGCTAAAGCACCAGTGGGAAATTCAGAGGGAACCAAACAGTAAACATGAGTAATAAAATTAATGGGCCAGCTCCAGGTGCCTCATCACTTCTTATTCCACTTTTTGTGATTTTTATCTTGCCCTATATTTTTCAGATTATTTAGGACTTTTTTCACGTGCTGCTTCTACTTCCTAACTCTAGAGTAGCAATCTCGCTAAACACCTGGGAGAGAGCCTGCTTTCAGACAGCAGAATCTAGATTGGCTCCCAAATGGTCCATTTAATAGTTATATGACATTAGGTAAAATAATTCATTTCTCTGCATCTCATTGTTCTCGTGGAAAAGAGGAGTGGAGGGGGTAAAAGGTGATTCCTCTGTGAAGGTTCACTTTGTCTTTGAAGTCAGAAACTTAGGAGGCACCCTTGACTTGACCCTGTTTTCCATCCCTCACATGCAACTGGCCAGTAAGACTTTTCCAATTCTATCCACTAAATATCTTCTGAGCTTGTTATCTGCTGATTTTTTAATGCCATTACTGCAGACCAGAACTTTACCAC
This sequence comes from Propithecus coquereli, assembly GCF_000956105.1. Classification (NCBI taxonomy): domain Eukaryota; kingdom Metazoa; phylum Chordata; class Mammalia; order Primates; family Indriidae; genus Propithecus; species Propithecus coquereli. The sequence goes on from NW_012149886.1 coordinate 18,534, forward strand.
ATCTGACTTGGACGATTGAAATAGCCTTCTAGTTTGTTTCCCCTCCTCCTGTCTGGTAACCTTTTCCAATTTATTTCTCACTTATTCAAGATTGTATTATTATATTTCCAGTTTCATATCTGATTCAATTCCTAAACCCTCGCCCCATTGTAACTGCAACACTTAAAGTAAAATCTAGGTGGCTTTTCGTGGTATGCAAGCTTTTCCGTAATCTGGCTGTTGACTAAAACTCTTTCTCATTTTTTTGCATTTAATTAACCTTGTTGAGCCAACTATTTGATTCCTTTGTGCAAGCTTGTCCCTTGGCCTATATAGTCACTCTACAAGGAGTTTCTTTACTCTTCCAGTGGCTTGGATACATTTTGTTTATCTCTTGAAACACATTTTAAATATCTTTTCTTCTTAACCCATCCTCCTTTCCTTGAATAATCTTTATAATTTTAACATACTTCTATTATTATATTTATTGCACTATATTGAATTTGTTTTGTATGTGCCCCTTTCTAGAGTATATCCTTTAAATGGAAGAGACTGTCCATATAACCTTTGTATTCTGTGTCTAGGATGGTGTCAGGTTTAGGACATGGATGAATGAATTAATGAAGTTATGAACATTTGATGAGAACAATTATGTAAACTTTCAGGATCACAGTCCACATTAGGTGCCTAATAATATGAGTCTCATTTTTTCCTTTCCTTTTCTCCTTTCTTATTGTCAGGGTTGTAATAAAAAATGTTGTGGAAAAGCCAGAAAAACACCCTTGAGAAATTCTCGCTTTAGGGAAACGAAGTAAAAGATAATTTCCATGGCAAACAACAGCCGCCTAGATTTATGGAAGCCACCAAAGGTGAAGTGAATGATACTGAGTTAATTCCTTCACATTAACTTTCCGTTGTTATGAATCTTGGTAGGAGAAAACCCACCTCCCATTTTCTACCACTGCATTTTGGCAAGCTCTGTGGAAGTTCACTGGAAGTGCCTTTTTGCAAGTTATTTTCTCTTTTGGGGATAGTTTTCTCCCTCTCTTCAGCCAGTTGTCGCCAGTTTGAACTATAAATTAAAGCTCCCTTTCTCTGGGAAGCAAACCAAACACTGCAAGCCTGGATTAATTACCTGGTGTCTGTGCTCATATCCTCTGTGCTTTCTACTTTCCACACTGTCCTGTAATCATCTGTTTACACATTATTCTTCCCCATTTGACTGTGAGCTTCCTGAAAGCAGGGTTGGTGACTTATTGATTCCTAGGTGCCAATGCCCTGTACACTAAATATTTTAATGAATTCATGAGTGTACAAATAAATAAATCACTGAAGGAGGATTTTGGCTCTTATTGTATGCTTTCTTCTAGAGTATATGTCCCTAGGTGGCAGAGACCATTCTATATAACTTTTATATTTTATGTATAGAACAGTGCTTTGCCTGTTGTTCAGGACTGATTGGAGGCAAGAGCTCTGAATTCCAGGAATACTCAGCCCCACCTTTTCCCATTCATGAGAAGTGGAACATACAAAAGGATCAGTCAGGAAGAACTCAGAGATAGAAGTCCACAATGACAATCGTGACAACCACTTGCAAACATTTGTGTTGTCCTTCTCTTTTCAGCCTCTAGTTAAACCATGAAAAAATTATGGGGAAGTTAAACAGCGCTTGGCTGGCACTTAACTTTTTCCTCTGTAAAATCTGCAAGTTCTAATTATTTGTGACCTCATGTGGGTCAGAGTTCACCTCTTTGCTGGGAACAGCCTGTCCACTGATCTCAAGACACCCCCACTCCTGCCTTTCTGCTTGCAATTTTAGAATGCCATAACACTTAGAAAAGCTTCTCCTGATTAAAAGGTTTAAAAGAAGTCAAGATGGCAGGCTAAAAATAACTGAAATGCCCCTGCTGTCCCAGTTATTAAACATGGTCTGGCAGTTAAAACCTCCAGGCAGTGCCTCAGGCAGTCTAAGTCCAGTACCTCATCATTATCCTCCCAGAAATCTGCAGCCATTAGCTAGAATGGAAAGGTTTTGACCTGTCACTTAAAGAAGAAAAGTCAACCAAGCCAAGTTCTTCATTACAGGGAAATTTTTTAGTGTTATAAGAAATCATGGCCTTTTTAATTTGTAATGGGATAATAGAGGAGCATCTTAATGCTTCCCAGGCTATCTGCCCTGCACTTGTGCCACTGAAGTCTGATTTAGGTGTTGTTCCTTCTGTGCCTTTGAAAACACCTCCACCATCTCTGTGTGATAGCTCTCATTGCTGTGGGAGGGACTGCAGAGTGGTGGCCAGGAAGGCAGCCTCTGGTGTCAGCTTGCCCAAGAGGGGATGTCAGGCCTGCTACTTACTAGCTGTGCAATCATGAACAAGTTACTTCACCATTCTGTGCTTCAGTTTACTTATTAGTAAAGTGGAGGTAAATATAGTTACTTCATGGGGTTGTGCAAAAACTAAAGTGAGATAAATCATGTACAGCTCTTTTAAGAGTAGCCAGGACACAGTAAATATTCAATATACGTTAATGGCTATTATTACTGTAATGTTATTTTTATAATTATCAGCACTTTGCCTTTTATTTGCATGCCTGTTTTCTTACTGGATTGTGAATATCTTTGGAAGAGGGACTCCATCTTCCTGCTCTGAATCTCCAGGAGATAACGTAGGGCTCTGTTCTTAGCAGAAACACAAAGAATGAATGTTTGAATATGTGAAAGGACATAATTCATCACTTTCATTTTAGAGAGAAGAAAACAAAGGCTACATATCAGAGAAGGATTGATGTCCAGAGTTCTTATTGTATATTGATGGATATCGATATATTTATATATCTTTTCTGGGGATTTACAGTTATATATATATATATAGAGAGAGAGAGAGAGATTTATAGAAATATCTGTACATACATATGACAACATTGAAAACAAAACATTAGAGTAATCAATTGACTAGGCCTAGATAATAGATAAAAAGTGCTGAGTCAACACAAGTTTTAATATCTGACTCTTAAATAAGGGTTCTTTTTCCTAATAGTATAAGTTATTAACTATTAAATATCCATTATGTGACATATATTATGTTAGATGATTTATGTTAATAACCTTACTTATTTCTTATGAAAAAGATTCCCATTTTTTCAGATAAAAAACCTAAAGCTGACAGAGGTTAGGTGACAACCAAGGTCACATAAATAGAAAGTGGCAGAGTTGACCACGATGACTCATTAGCAGAATGCCCCAGATCACTCACAGAACAGGGAGCGCACAGAACACCACCGTGGGAAGACTTCTGCATGCCTTTCTTATTCATAGCTCCCACCAGAGCTCTCCCACCAGCTGCTCAATTCTTTTCACTGACTCTCAGTCCTTCTCTCTCTCTCTCCCTCTTTCTCCTGCCCTTGCCTATCTCTGATGTTGCTTTTATCTCATTTCCTCAGAGAGCTCTGTGACTTTTCTTTGTTTATCTGTTGCACAATTCTAGTAGCTACCCTGCTCCTTCACTCCTCAGAGATTGGAAAAGGTGAAAATCTGGAATGCTTAGCTTCTGATATTTTGTTTTGTCCCTATTTCTTCATGGTAATAAATGTCCCTACATCAGCAAGCAAAGCATCTCCTGGCCACCTTTGAAATCCGAAAACCCCCAACACCTCACCTGGACTTTTCTCATTGCCTGATTTTTTTTAATCTCCTTAGTATTTATATTGTCTAACTTACCTGCATATATTAATAATTTTGTTTATCATCTATCTTCCTCCCCACCCCCAACTAGACATGTCAGCCTGAAGAGAGCAAGAATTTTTGTCTGTTTTATTTATTGCTGAATTTCCAAAGTCTTGAACTGAACTTAGGATATAGACTGGTACTCAATAAATATTTGTGGGATGAGAAAAGATAATTCTTGCAAGGAGTCCTCCTCTTTAGTTATTTTGCCTTTCAGAGAAAATTGCTCTGTGGATGTCAGTGGCCCCCATAATTCCGTAGTTGGGACCACTCCATCTACTTTCTCTGGCCATCTATTGACTTCTGGCTTAAGAGTGTGGCTAGCAGTAGCAGGGAGACTTCTAATTATTTTGATATCTGACATCATTGTTCCAATAAAACATGATTAGACTCCTCTTGGAGGTTACACATCCTTGTAAAGGACAATGAACACAAGCTCTTTGGGAGTCCTGGATATACAGCTACCTGGAGCTTTAGCTTCAAAAATCAGAACTCAGTCTAAAACAAGGCTAACATGATGTTTGAGAGAGACAGATATGGGTTTGAAGTTGGACGCTGCCGCTTACATACCGTATGTCCTTTGATCTAACATTTTTGAGCTTCATTTTTTTCTCATCTATAAAGCAGATGTACCAGTCAGACTCTATGGGACATACATTAAATGAGATAAGGTATGTAAAGTGCCATCCCAGGACAGGGCACATGGTAGGGATTCAATAAGTTGTCCAAATAAACAAAAAATATAAAAGAGGGAAGAATCTTGTATATCCAATAAGTGACAGTTACAGAGAGGAGGCCAATTTGGACTTAATATGAAGAGTGGTGTTGGCTCAGTTAGATGTGCGCAATGATGGAATGAGTCTCCTTCAGTGTAGTGACAGTCTCCCTGATGACGACTTAAGAGAGGCTGGATGACAAAGTATCTGGGAAGATGAAGAGGCACAAAGTGCACTGGGTATCAAGGATCCTCCATGTGCTAGTTTAGGTCCTCAGAGAAGTAGATATCAAGATGGGATTAAATATATAAGATATTTATTAGGGAAATACCCATGAGAGACAATGCAGTGAGGGACAGCAGAGGCGGGGAGTGCATCAGCCATGATGCAGTCTCTTTTAGCATGAAAGAGAGAGGAAAGGAAACAAGGAAGATTGAGCGGGAATGTATTAGACTTCCCTGCAGTTTTAAGGAAAGTTCAGCAAAGCTGTCAAAGGGTCCCTAAGCCCAAGTCAATGTCAGAGGAGCTCTACACCTCCCATAGGGGCCTGCCTTAGTATCTCTGCACTCAGTCATCGGCTGGGAGCAGTCTGTAGGAGTGTCTTTGGTACAAACACAGTGATGGATTTCAGAGCATAGCAGATGGGGCTTTTATTCAATGACACTCCCCAGAGTTGGAGGTCCAAGAAGAACTTCCCAATGCTTCCACACACACACTGTTTACCTTTCTGATACCTGTAATCCCTGCAATCTTGTGATCCCTGAAAAGGGTCAGACACTTTCGATGTCTGATCATTATCTTCAATCAGTGACTTCACTGCAGAAGAATTAAATTTCTTGAAACATTTTCCATCACACTGATTGACTCTAGATTCCAGCTTGTGGAATTACAAAAGAAGAGGAGAAGCCCAAGTGAAATTTTATGAGAACAAAATGCCCCCTACATACCTTGTGGAAGGACTTTCTAAAACAAGATATAACACATCCTGTTCTCAGTGATAGCCTATCTCAGAAGCAGCCCGGAGAGAAAGAAAACGGAGATGCAGTGTTCTGACACTTAAGTCTCTTTCCTGCTGCTACCTGGGGCACGTAGGAGCCCAACTCTGGGCCTGTTTCTTCCAGGTGAGAGGCTGAACTCAATAATCAATATTCCCAGAGGGCTCAGCCAGGCCGAACAATCCATGCTGCCAAGGCTGTTGACCTTTAACTGAAATCATTGTTTTGAATTTAGTTGCACTTTGATACTAGCTAACTCCAGAGGGAGGAGAAGAGAATTCTAAGTTTTTCGTTGGGTGCACTTTGGCAAAAGTTGGATCAAGAATGAGAGGCTGTTTCCTAGTGTTGCAACCAGGTTGTGCCCTCAGTTACGTTTAATTTATAAACTGAGCATCTATTTTGTACCAGACACTGTACTTGGTGCTGACAAATAGGAATGAATAAGACACGGGCTGTGCACCTGGGCATTTACAACACTACTGCATAGTGTGTCTTCTTCTCTTGTCATTTGTGCCACCTGATCTCATTTCTTCAGCAATGACATTCTCTATACTAGCCAAGTCCCTCACACTGGTAGACAAATATCTGCACTGCAGGATCCATCCACATCTCCCTTCCCCTTCCAGCAAAGCACAAAGGAAAAACCGTAGGCTCTGGAGTCAAATCTCAGCTTCCTAAACATCTAAATTTCAGCAAATTACTTAACTTTTATAGCTATCAATGTCCTACTCTGAGAACTAAGAAAATGGGCCCTACTTTATCAAGACATTCTGAAAATTAGAGATAATTTATGCAAAGCTATTGTCAAAGCCCTTGGCACATTTTCAGGGGCTCTCACTATTATTGTAAATACTTTTTTCCTTATAAAATGTTACTCAATCTGCCTGAACCTACTCCTATTATTATGATAAGGTATTAAGAGGTTACTTGTCACAAATAACCTGTTTGCTTTTAAATAATTGCCTTATTAAGTCACAGTGCCTGTGACAGGAGACTCAAACCCTGTAGATGCTGAGATGCTGGGCTTTTTATAAGATTTTGAGTCTGAAATTTGGAGCGTCAATTAAATCATGGCTACTTTAGTCAGCCCTATACATGGATCTTACTGTTCAATTGGATAAAAGCAGCATTCTAACATTTACTGGTTTCTCACACTCTGTATTAAAACAGTCCAAGTAAAACCTCTAAATGAGCCAGTTTGGTCATAATCATTTTTCTCTGTGTTGTTGAACTGACCTCTTAATTGATTTATTGCTTTGATGTATTTTAATTCTCATTTCCCTCACCTATTTCTGTGTCATTTGACATTTTATGAAGGACGACCTCTCTTTTAGAACAGTCTCTTTTCTTATGTGTCTTACATTCATCACCTTTTAGAATTCTTTTTGATTACCTCTCCTCCACCCATCCTTGTTATCTGAGACTCACAGGACCCCGTCAGGCCCCTTCTCTCTGTGCTCTCTCTAGGAAATCTCACTAGATTCCTTGGTGTTAAAGGTCACCTGTATATTGATAACTCCAAAATCTTTGTCTTCACTTGAGCTCTCCGGAATGAGTTCCTTGCCCACATATTCTACCACTTTCCAAGAATCTCTTGCTGGGTGTTCTTATTGATGCCTAACCAGCAGAGACCAGGCAATAAGAAATACACCTGTAGGCAAACAGGCTTAGCTTTATTTAGCTTGTTGTAGATCAGGAAATTCATACTAGAGGCACCATAGGGATTAATTCTGAATTGTGTTTTATCAGAAAGCAAGTAAATGATTGTGGATTCTGGTAATTTTTACCTAGAAAGCATGATGATTCAAGTGAGGCCTCTGTAAGTCACCATTGGTAAATAAGGGTGGCTACTCTGTCAGTTGGACAAGGGAGACATTTAGCTAATTTGTGGTTGTAGAGTAACCTTGATTCTGCCTTATTTTAGACGTGATCTTAGAGTAGCCTTATCTGATCACTACTTATATGGGATGAACATAGTTTATACTTGGTTGGGAAACTATGGCCTAGGGCCATTTTCGTCGTTTGACTCCATGGGAACCTCAAGGTTCTCCATCCCCTTTTCTCCAGTGATTTCATGCACACAGTCCTGTGCTTTCTTTCATTCTCATTCAGCCAAACCAAAAATCAGCAAGTCATGCCTCCCATTTCCTCATCTTCACTGGTATTGCCTCAGTTCAGAAACTTGATACTTCTTCCCTCTTTAATAAAAAGATATTTTAAATAGTATTCCTACATCTTCCTGTTTGTCACTACAACAATTTATTTGAATACTACTAACATAATGAAACTTCTAAATATAAATCTGATCACGCCATCAGCTTGTTTAACAATATTCACTAGTTTATCTGGCACTCAGACGATACACAACCATCTTTAGATTGGTTTATGAGGCCTTCTTGATCTGATCCTTGCCAGTCAGAGATACTGCTACCCAGCCCATGCTCTCAGGCAGCAATCAGTCTGAAGGACACAGAGAGGGCTCTTCTCTCCATGTGTGAACTTGTTCCAGTCACATCCATTAGGCTGGGAGCATCTCCATATCAAAGAAAGAAAGTTTTGATGAAAAGCTGAATGGAAAGATGGGTAATGAAATTTACATTTGGGTATAGACTTAGAGTAAGAGGTGGGAAAAAAAAATTAAATTGAGACTTGCAAGGTGAAGAAGGAAAAGAAAGAAAAAGAAGATTTGAGAAAGAAAGAAGGATGGAAAGACATGAAAGAGTAAGAAAATGCATTGTGACCCGGGGTGTAGGTTATTTGACTACAACCATCCCACTGTGGCTGACGGGCATTTGTCACGTCCCCACCATGTTGTGTAGAAGGGCTGGTAGCAGGAAGTCATCAGTACTGACTGTAGTGTCTGCTTCAGGATTTGGAATGGGCCTTCTTGACAACCAAACTTTTTAATATGATGGAATTAATTTTCCTTAGCACTGGTACTACTTGCTATGTAATTTCCTTGCGGTAATTTACACTGAAAAATTAAAAAGAAGGAAGGTGCTCTGTACTATCTATTAAATTCAGCCAGAGGGTTTGTTCTGGCTTTCAAAAATAGCCCCAAAATGATTCAAACAAAATGCTGCTCTGTAGGTCAAAAGTGAGCTTTGAATAGAGCATTATTTTATCTTAACATCTCAAAAATCTTTTGATCCCCCAAAATAAAGTGGAAGCAATAAAATAGATTGGGTCACAACTACTAAACATGTACTAATCCCTTGAACGTTTTGAGATTCTGTCAGATTCTATGAAACATTTTCAAAATGCACTTCTGAGAATAAGGAACATAATACCATCTGGATTTCTGAACTTTTGATGTGCTACTGGCTGGAAAAAATAATTTCACCCTTTTAATAATTTGAATTAACTTGAAATTTAATAATTCCACCTTTTCAATAATCAAATTAACATTGTGAACTGAAAAAGCTGTTAATTGTCAAAATTCATATGGTATAATTTTCTCTCATTGGAAAGTGTTCTTCTTGGAAAGCTACCATTATCTCTATTATCTAATGTAGTTAAATGAATAAAATCACATTGGTGAATAAATATTGCCACATCTTCAATAGTTTGTTGTGGAAAAGTTCAATTCCATTCATTTCATCACATATTGTGTGAACACTCTTTTATGCAAGATACAAAGTCAGGTTCTGGGTTTGGGGGAAAGAGAGCTCTTCTGAAGGATATGCAAGCTTATAAACAGCCATGGTTGAGTAATCTCAGGGACACAAGAAGCACACAAACTGGTGGTCAGGGATCAGGAAAAGCTGTGCAGGCGTAGTGAAACTGGGATGAATTCTGAAAGGCAGAGGATAGGGAGTAGGACATTTGAGGTGAAGGTTGGAGGGTGGGCAAAACCACCACTTCAGAATCATTTCCCAGCACTTGCTGCTTTGGTTATATCATTCATCTTGACTGATTGTAGGTAATTGCTCTGACATTTAAAACTAAACTCCTTGAAAGAAGGCTCACAAAGTAAGACTAAACTAATACTATCCAATCCTAGCATGGCTATTAAATTGAAATGAATCAATGCATAGGAAGCATCTAGCACATAAACAGAAAAGTGTGGGTCAGCAAAGGCAAAGGTTCTTCTTTTCTCAATTATATATATGGACTATATCTCATCATTTTAATATCCCATGCTCTTAAAGTTGCCATGACACATAGTAAGCATTCATACTTGCAGAATGTGTGAAGTAATACTGTTCATGTACTTGGAACTATCTTGGACCAGTCGGCATCTCTTAGCTGTCTACCAACCATTCCCAATTCAAACTCTGCTGTCTACCAATATTTTTCTACAAAACTGATTGCATATTAACTTTTCTTCAGCCTCCTGCCACAACCTTGTCCTAGGCCATAATTGCTTTATATAACATTTGTTGTACACAATCCCACAGTAAACCATCAGTCCCCTCTCCTCTCTCTTTATGACTCTATATATAGCATATCTGCTTGGAAAATCTTTCTCCAATATTTCTTTGCATATTACTCTAAATCAGTAGTTCTCAAAGAGTAGTGCATCAACACCACCTGGGAACTTGTGGAAAATGCAAATACTGAGTCAGAACATAGAGGTCAGGCCCTCCAGATGATTCTGATATATAGCAAGGTTTGAGAACCACTGCTCTGGATCATCTTCCCTTGCTCTAAGTCCTATTATGATTTCCTCTGCCTATTAGCTTAGATCATAATATTAGAACCTCTAATGCAGGACCTGCCCAGTTTAATATGACCTTCCTTTATTCTTTTCTATTCATCTCATGTTAGTGTCCACAAACACTCCTGTTTCAGCTAAGATGATAGGAGCCATTCTTATAGTACTTGTAAGTACTTATAGTGCTTTTATTAGACAGTTCTGTGTTTGGTACAGAAAGAGGGTTTGAAGAGAAATGGCAAACAATAAGGCTGGAAAGGCCTGAAAAGGCCATATCAGAAAGGATCTCATAAACCATGGCTTAAGTTTTATTATAAAAAATCATGGGAACTCATTGAAGAGTTTTAAGTAGGAAAATAATCATGATCGGATACACATTTTAGAAAGATCATTAGCATCACCTAGATGCTAGGTGAACCATTGAAAACGGGAATGGAAAGGTGCATACTTAAATAGAATATTTTTGAAGGAGTTCCTATGAAGTATCTGATGACAAGTCAACATGGTATTGAGATTGATACTAATTTCCAGGCACTGGCCTGGATGTTGGGATGTAGAGATTAATAAATCATGATACTTGCCCTTGAATTGGTCACAGGTTATTTGAAGAATTAGCCACTTGAGCCTATAATTACAATGCAAAATGAAAGTTGTCTTAATAGGGACACCCAAGAAAAATGATACGGATGCACCAAGATGGGAGATTGGGCACATCATACAGAGGAAGCTGGTTTTGGTAGTTTTTCTGGTGTTCTAAGTTGTAAGAAGATTCTTAAGAATTTTTATGTTTGTTATAATGGCATAAACACCAAAATGTACTTAAATGTCTTATTGAATGTGAACGAATGAATACATGAATGGTAAACTTGCCTTACGACTTCTAAATACCTGATGCTGGCTTTTAATAAATATAGAGAAAGACAGTTATTAACAGATGACTTGGCACACAGGGTCTTAAAGCTGAGGAGCATAGCTAGTGGTTCTCATCCCACATTTTCCAGACCACCAATTCAAGGCAGAAGATAGCAGCCTAGGAGGGATATATGGGATTTGTTTTCAAGAATGCAGAGTTCCAAATTTAAGGCATTGATGTTAAAAGTACTTAGTACATGCTTGTCTAGAGACTTATCTTAACTTAAGTCTCATCTAGACACAGAGCTTGAACCAGGGCCTCCTGTGTAGATAATATAGTCTGGGAAGTGACCCCAGGAAACAAGAGTGAGTGACTTGAGAGCAAGTGTGAAACAGGACAGGAGAGCAGTTCAGGGATAAATTATTAGATTCAAACCTCCAAGATCTAGGGTAGGCCTCCAAATTTTTCACCTCAGAAGACATAAGCAGAGCATTTATCCAATAATTCCCATCCCCTATTGGTTAAGGGCTGACTATAGGACTTCCAGGCTGTGCAAATATGAGTGGCTGGAAGGTTACTACAAGGGACTTCGTGTTCTGTGTGTCAGAGGACACTGAGGAAGAAAGTCAGTGATATGTGCTGAGCTGAGGCAAGGTGCTCAATTAAGCTATTGTATAATGCTGCTTATTACAGTAATGATTAGAGTAAATGCTAGAAAAAAATGATATGAGATGGGGAAGGAAATATGTCCTCTACAGTGCTTCACATAGGTGTCTCATTTGACTTTTAAACAATCCTATGACCTTGGCTTTATTATAACTTCACAAATGAGTAGGTAAGGATCCTAGGGGATAACTAATATGCTATGGTCATCTGGAGTGTTATCACCAGGATTGTAATCTGCATATGTCTGAATGCAAAGTCTATCCTTTTTTGGTGTTCCCACACAGACCCGCCCATATTTCAGTAACCTTCGGCCCTGTAGTAGTGATATGCTCTCTATTGCTTCCCCTTCTTGCCATACACTCCCTATTTGTACCTGCGACCCTTTGGTCCCTGAGGGGCACTCTTGAATATTTGAGTTTCTCACAGTCTGGACCCTAGCTCACCCCAGCCCAGCATATTCCCTTGCTGTCCCATTCTAAGTCTATAGCAGAGTTGTGAGTCTGTCCAAGCCCTGTCCACCTGGATACCTGCAAATGTCTTTTCCTGCCCAATGATACCATATATGCTGTATTTATAAACTTTGACATTTAAAATTACCCAGTGGTAAGATGTATACTTAACAAGGTACATTTATTGCTCTTTAATAAGAGAATCATTATTTTCACTTGCATTTTAGAGCTAGTCAATACAAGAAAATTACTGTTTATCCATATGTCCTGCAAACTCAGTAAATGATAAACAACAGAAGACCTATAATCATCCAAAGAACTTTCTCAGAAAAGTGAGCTCAAATGCCTGGACGTATGCTTTCTTTCCTCATAGAACTGTCACACTGAAAGGTGCTGTGAAGGAGGAATGCAGCCTCTCAGCTTTGCTGTCAAAGTCACTCCTCCATTTCACAATGGTCTTCTGGAGCTGAATCAGATCAAATACCCCAGCCCCTCTCTGTCAGGACCTCTACTATGAATGTATTCAATTAGTCTCTAGCATTCATCATTATTTCTATATTTAGTCAATCATGGCTTTTGTAATTTCTCACTTAGATTTTAATTTATTTGTTCTTACAGTTTACCCTATGATCTCCCCCTCTCTCTCTTTCTCTATCTCTCTCATTCTTATCACATTTTTACGTTTTTTCTTTTTAAAATAAGGTTATTCTATACTATATGAAATAGTTTGGAATGTTCATTCCAGGGCATTTAAAAAAATAAATTGCACTCAGAATATTTTAATTGTATGGAAGAACCATAACCTATCACATCATTTTCCTGAGGGTAAAATCATTGGTCAGTGGGCTTTTCATATGTCATGCAAAATTTCTCACAGAGTCTTACTTTTACTCTCCATACAGAGTTGGACTATTTTCCCCACACTCTTGCCAACACATTTTAAGAATCTTGTCAATAAAAGTCAGTTCCGTTGCACACAACATAAATGCACAAATTTATTGGATAAAACAATGTAAATTTTTATTTCCCTCTAAAGTATTGGAGATTTGGAAATAGATAGTTCACTATATGTTAAGGTCCCCCAATTCCTGTCATCATCTTCGCAATCCTAGTACGTGGCTCCCATGCTTCAGGGTAAGTTATTACACAAAAAAAGTTTACTAGAGCCATCAATTCTGCCTTACATTTTAGAAGAAGGAAAAACAGAGACAGAAAAGACTCCCTTCCAGCTGACTTGACTTTCTTTTAGGAGTACTCCTGGAAATTCTATATGAAACTTCCAATTACATCTTATTGGCCAGACTCCATGTGACTATACTTAGTTGCAAGTGAGATTGGGAAATGCAGAGATTTTTTTCTCGATGGCAAAATGCTCAACCATAAAGCAAGATTTTATTGGTATAGAGGGAAAGCAGAGTAGATATGGGGTAGGCAACTATCAGACTCCATCAGCATAGGAATAAAATAATGTTATCACAGTTTGTTAGATGGTAGTCCATTGATTATTAGCAATATGAAGCATTTTTTTATATGTGCTGGAAATTTGAAGTTTTTCTTTTGCATATTGCTCAGGTATAGTTTTCATCATTTATTCTATTGGAAAAGAATGTGAATGTTATTGTGAAAAGAGCTTAACAATGAAAGATACTTAAACTGGATATGAAAGGTGAAAGCATGGAAACAGAACTGATATCATTGAATTCATTTAAACATAGAACAAAGACTAAATTCCTTTTGAGGATGTGCTTACAGGAAGTAAATATTAGGAACTCTGACAATATAAAAGTAAAAATGACAAAGATAAAACCTGGAGGCAGATGATAGAGGAAGTTGTGAAGTAGCATTTGCATATTTTCTTATAAATTTTTAAAAAGTCAGCCAATAGCTTCTGCCCAATTTAGATACACCTACAATAGGAAAATCAGAGTTATAGAGTACATCAATAGAAGAATCAATCTAGAAATATACTACTAATAACAGCAATAATAAACATGATGGGCTAAAATGAATAGGGTAGGTGATAGGAGATGTTATTTTTTTCACCTGTCATAACAGGAACTCTATAACTATATTGAGCAAAGATGATACAGAGAGTTAAATATAACATAACAAGTAAACTTAACCACTTAAAAATGCATAAGGAAACTGAAGATCTTTTAAAATATAAAAAGAAAATCACACACATGTCTCATATATCCTAAAAAATATATGTCCACATAATAAAAGACAAAAAGCATTAACAAGAAAAAAGGTGCATAAGGCAATAGAGAGGCCAATTCTGTTAATCTAAAGAAATAATATAAATTTTAATCTATTGAAAGGATTAAAGGCTCAGATTTCATTAAAAAAATTTCCAGTATGTATTACATGCAAGAAACATATTTAAAACAATGTGAACCAAAAATGTTAAATGTAAAAAGATGGACAAGTACCTACAATATCGTAACAACAAAAATACATGAAGGATAAAGAGAAACTAATATAAAACTAAGAGTAGGAGGAGATTTTAAGACTACTAGATGATACTTTCAAAATTATTTCATAATAACTGATACTCAGAATTTACAAAGAGGGCAACAATATGGAATAGTATGAACCAACTTTACTTACGAATATTAAGGTAAAACTTTCAAAAATACATGTAATAAAATATAATTCAGTATATTTTTACAATAAAATATAGCATGATCCCAATGGTAAGTATGCAAATGTGGTTCACTGTTAAATAATGTAGCAAAGATGGTGGGTTGATTCATTCAAGATGTATGCCACTTCGCTTAGGGTGATCATGTCTGTACTGAAGAGGGTAAACACCTAAATATCTACACATTATACACTCCCTATGGAGAGACAGACATGCTGCTGTGGATTTGGTTGACAAGACCGATAATTATGGAGGTGGCTGTCTCTTATCCAGAGTTCAGCATAAATGATGGTTTTCTTAAGCCATCAGGTGTGGAAGCAGCCCTCTGATTCCAAGAACCTTGATAAAATGGTGTGATGGTGGAGGATGCAGTGGGAATAAAGATTTCCTAATTCTCCAGCACTCTGGTAAGGCTAAGGCAGCAGCTATATTGATGAATCAGTTGTGCACAATTGTTCCAGATAGGTCTGGAGGGCCAATCTAAAGTTGAACTCCTGGTTTTTAATATCTTTCTGCTTAAAATCATAATATTGTTTTCTACTATCTGCAGTTGTATTCTGACCAAGAC
>NW_012149886.1:34786-35889 GCF_000956105.1 Propithecus coquereli
TCGAACTCCTGACCTTGAGCGATCCTCCCGCCTCAGCCTCACAGAGTGCTAGGATTACAGGCGTGAGCCACGGCACCCGGTCTTGTAGTAGGATTTTTTGAGTTAAATTTCCACCTTGTTTCTTATGCCAAAAAAATTTTCAGTTAGATCAAATTTTAATCTAAAAAATGAGCCACAAAAACAGTGAAATTAATCATGACTGAATTTACATATCATCTTGAAGTAGAAAAAGTATCGTATGCAGGACTCAGAATTGATAAACTATAAGTTAAAATAATAATAAATCTAGTCAGATAAAAACTTTGGACATATTACATTAATAACATCAAAATCAAAGCAAAAACGTGAAACTAGTAAATAAATATTTGTAACATATATTTTACTAAGATTCTATAAAACCCCCAAAATTAGTATAATAAGTATGATAAATAAATGAGAAATCCTCTTAAATACTTTACAACAAAACAATAAAAATAATGAAGAAATAAATGACATATGCAAAAACATACTCCTAATTAAAGACATTTAAATAAAAAATTGGATCACCTATTCATGTATTCAATTGGCAAAAATTTTAAATTTGGTGATATTAATACTGGAAAGATGTATAGATTTTTACTTCTTTTCTGAGGAAATAAAATCCTTTGATGCAGCAATTCTAATCTCTTGATTTGTACCTGAAAAAGTTGGCTAAGTTTTTTCAACTGGAATGCACACCAGAGCTTTATTTATCATAACAAACAAAAGAAAATAAGTACTCACCATCAAGTTGGTACTAACTGATCAACACTTAAGTGCACATATAGTAACAACATTCATCAAGCGTTGGGTGGATGGGAGGAGGGAGGAGGGGATGGGTATATTCACACCTAATGAATGGGTGTGATGTGCACACCGTCTGGGGGATGGACATGCTTGAAGCTCTGACTTGGGTGGGGCAAAGGCAATATATGTAACCTGAACATTTGCACCCCCGTAATATGTTGAAATTAAAAAAAAATTTAAAAAAGAAAACAAGTAATGAATTCCTCACTAGGTAATGATCAAATAAAATATATTTTAAAATCTAAATAAGTCTTACAATAAACTACTTTATATAAATA
>NW_012149886.1:37324-38097 GCF_000956105.1 Propithecus coquereli
TAGTTAGAAGTGAAGCTGGCAATGGAATTCAAGGATGAGCATCTGACTTATAGCAGATACCTGATTAACGATGTTGCTGTTGATGAAGTTTGTAAATATTATTTACGCTATTGAGCTATTAATTAAAGTTGTATAAAGTTAAGCTTTTATTTAACAAATAGAGCATATGGCACAATGCTATAGGCTATGGTACATTCTATCTAGTTTGGGAAGCTCAGTCTCAGGAAGAAAATAACTTAAAGTATCATATGACTCTGGGACATAATATTTTCAGGCAAAAGAAATCACTATTGTTATTGGCAGTAGCGGGCTAAATGGAAAAAGGTAGCAATGGAGTTTCCTGTGGTTGGGAAAAACTTCTTGCCTTGGGTGAAGTCTTGAGGAAAATTAATATGCAAAGGACTGGTGGGAAGGAGAAAGAGGGTAAAGATGGGATGGCTTGTTTCCAAAAATTAATGAAGCTTTAGCAAAAGCCTTGAAACTACACAAATGCCCATCAACAAGACAGTGGCCAAACAAAGGTAGCATATTTACCTGGTGAGATACTATTCAATGATTCAAAGGAATGAACTACTGATGCTACTGATGTATGTAACAACACTGATGAATCTCAATTGCATTATCTTGAATAAAAGAAACTAGACACAAAAATATACATACTGCATGATTCTATTTGTATGAAATTCAAAATTAGACAAAATTAACCTACGGGGATAGAAGTCAGAAAAGTGATTTTCTCTTTGGGTGTGGAGGGACTTAATTGGAAATGAGCA
>NW_012149886.1:38202-42322 GCF_000956105.1 Propithecus coquereli
TAATAAGTATGATAAATAAATGAGAAATCCTCTTAAATACTTTAGAACAAAACAATAAAAATAATGAAGAAATAAATGACATATGCAAAAACATACTCCTAATTAAAGACATTTAAATTAAATAAAAAATTGGATCACCTATTCACGTATTCAATTGGCAAAAATTTTAAATTTGGTGATATTAATACTGGAAAGATGTATAGATTTTTACTTCTTTTCTGAGGAAATAAAATCCTTTGATTCAGCAGTTCTAACCTCTTGATTTGTACCTGAAAAAGTTGGCTAAGTTTTTTCAACTGGAATGCACGCCAGAGCTTTATTTATCATAACAAACTAAAGAAAATAAGTACTCACCATCAAGTTGGTACTAACTAATCAACATTTAAGTGCACATATAGTAATAACATTCATCAGGCGTTGGGCGGATGGGAGGAGGGAGGTGGGGATGGGTATATTCACACCTAAAAATGGGTGTGGTGCGCACCGTCTGGGGGATGGGCATGCTTGAAGCTCTGACTTGGGTGGGGCAAAGGCAATATATGTAACCTAAACATTTGCACCCCCGTAATATGCTGAAATAAAAAAAAAAATTTAAAAAAGAAAACAAGTAATGCATTCCTCACTAGGTAATGATCAAATAAAATATATTTTAAAATCTAAATAAGTCTTACAATAAACTACTTTATATAAATACTAACATATATGAAGAGGATGTATATATGCTGTTATGAAAAGATCTCTAATGTATATTATTAAGTACAATAAACAAGAATCAGTAGACATTTTACATTATGATCTATTGTGCAAATATGATTATCTACATATTAGTAAAAAATCACACACTGATACATTCACAAAAAATTATTGTGACAGAATTAATATAATCTGTTATCTTGGTTACTTTGGACCAGGGGACCTGTAATGTGGGGAAAGATACTCTGCTTAACTACTTAGTTTTTCCTATATATTTGAATTTTCCAAACTAGTACCCAAAATGTTTTCCTTAGAAAATATACTCACATAGATTAACATGTGAGATTACAGGTATTTTTATCTCTTTTTTATTTTGTGCAAAGAGCCTAGTTAAGTGTGTACTTACACACATATGTGGACATATCCAATCTTCTTGAGAATTTACTAGGTGACAATGAACCAATTTTCCGTGGAAAATTTTTAATCTGTGCCACAATGATGTGAATCACATAAGACTACCACTCTATGTGAGATGCTACAGGGACTCAGAAGTCGTGAGGACTTGGTAATGCCACACACAAGGTAGGGGGAGCAGCGAGGATTTCAACATGCACGTGCTATTCTCATATTGCTCCCTCCACATATCGTGTTCTCCCTATCCACTGTAACAAAAATATGCATATTTCCTTTAAACAATACTTTCTAATGTTAAAAGCTATTTTAATTCCAAATATGGATGAACACTCAATCTTTCTACATGAATAAAGATGGAAGATAATATGCTGAGATGACACTGCATCAATAAAAACTGATAATCCATTATTATTACATGCACAGGTGGATTATATCTCCTTGTTAATGACTTGCTGTGCCTAAGTGCCAGGAGATGAACTTGACATTTGATACTGATACAACCATAAAGAGAAGACCTTGTATTGTGGCCTATTACAGCTTCTTTAAGGTTTAAAGAGCTTTATTTTCCAAAAATGAAAATATGGGGTTGATCTTAGTGAGAGTAGAGAAGTCAACAGCCCTTAAAACTTTATGTTCTGCTCTTTTTTCCCCTCTCCAATGGTTCTTCCCTCTATATTTCTAATGCTTTGTACCTCTTTTCCCTTCAATTCTCTTCACTTCTACAATCTCAGGGTCTTTGAAATGGGCAATGGCCCAAGACAGGACCATAGTAAGATTAGGAGCTCCTATATGTGGGACTAAAACAATGCTTTAATTTGAACCTACATCAAAATTCTGTAGTAGGAGTTATTTGAGTTTTAAGACATTCTTTCTTCCCTTATAAAAGAACTTTAGGACAAGAATGTGGGTGAGAGGCTTTTGTTTGGAGCTGGAACAAAGGCATCTGCCTGGGCCAAGGGGTTCAAACCTAGAGGCCGCTTTTGCCTAATGAGCGATTGCTTCTATTTCAACTTTCTTGTAGCTTCAGCATGGATGTTGGAGAATAAAACTGGGCTTTGCTCAAAGACTATGGATGGGATGCAGAGCTATTTGTGTAAGAATTATCTAGTCTCGTGTTCATCTTCTCTGCTCACAGCCATAGTATCAGGTCTAATGCCACCTCTCCTAAACCCTTTATGCATGTAAATCACAGGACCCCCAGGACACGTTTTTTTCTTTCTTTTTTTCTCTTAAAGTAATTACATTAAATTGATTCCATAGATTTACGTTGCGAATCATCAGCCACCACTTAATGATCTCTCCCTGGGATCCTTCAGTCCAATTTCCCTGTGGTTATTAACAATCCACTTATCACTGTGGACCATGTCCTTTGGTAACCTGCATAAACATCATTTCTCCTGTAGTGTACTGCAAGTTCCTTGAAGGCATGTCTTCTCTAGTTGATTTATTTCTGAATTGTGCCCACCCCTACCAGGGCTTTGCATGTGTCTAAAGAAATATTTGTTCATTGGAAGTGACTGTTAGGAAATTGAGTTCCTCTTTGTGCGTACTGAGGGCTGCATCATGGCTTTCTGTACACCGAGGGCATTCTGATAAAGATCTAGGTTTCCTGAGATTTATCTCAATTTCAAACATCGTGTCTTTCTGTCTGTCATATGATATGTCTTGAGTTTTGGATTAAAAATATGGTGACATTAGTGTATAGCATTTCTCTTCACGTGAAATTAATGTTTAACATCGGAGAATCATTTCTTCTCTGAATTCATGACAAAATTTTATTTTATTTTTTCTAAATTTTACTTGATGTTTGGTTGTTCCTGCTCATACACACACACACACACACACACACACAATTTTGATGTCAGTGATGTCATCAGTGAAAAAGACTGAAATAAACCCAAACTTCCCCTTGAAGATCTCAAAGCTCTGTTCCTGTCATTACTTCTTATCACCATTTCTACAGTTCTTTCTTTAATGCATATATGTATGTAACTTAAGGTAAATACTTAGGGGTCATAGGTCTCTAACCCCTGGCATAACAGTGTGGTAACCAAAAAGGGAAAGAAGGCCAAGATGACTAAAGTTAATGATAACAGTTTTATTTAAAGGTTTTCTAAAGTCAAACATGTGAGCATCCTACAGAAGCCAAGATGGGATGGAGGGAATTTTTTTCCTCCTGAATCTCAAAACTATAAACTTAATGGGATTAAACACGTCCTTCAAATTAATGTCTTAAAACAAAGCATCTTCTGTTAACTGTGGAAGTGGGTGCATTTCAATATTCATCTTTCCCTCTCCCAATCCTCTTCCCTTCATCTTTCCTGTCACCTAGCTCCTGCTGTCCCTATCATCCCCAACTTCAGCTATTTCTTTACAAAACTGCAACACTGAAGCAGCACACTTTTAAAAGTAGAATTTGGGGCTTGACGCAGAGGAAGGGATCCAGCTAACTCTGTAGAGAGAATCTAATTAGGTAGATGGGATTTGAGAAGCTGGAGTTTTTCTAGGACACCTGGCTCACCCTTCTGTGTAATGGAAGTTGTCATTGGCCTTTTGCTGGCAGCTGAGGCATCAGGACGTGGGTGTCACTTCTCATCTGAATTAAATGCTGCCTCTAGCATGACATCTCAGGCAAACAGGAACCGCTGGGTGCTCAGGCATTGGGATTTTTACCAGAGGTCCCTTTTAACTCAGAGACACACAGGGAGAGAGCTGTCAGCTAAGGATAAGGAAAAAACTCTCAAAAATCAGAACTACCAATACCAGATAGACTGTCTTGTTCAGTAGTAGGGTCTCCACTACTGGCCAAATTTAGGCAGAGGGGTTGCCTGCTGGGGCGAGGAAAGGAAGGTCAGCCTCAGAGCAATAGGACCTGCTGGGTTAACTTACAACTTTAAGCCTTACTCTCACCCATAGCAGGTGGATGCTATATTCATCATTCATATATTTAATAAACTTTTTTTAAAGTCTACTGAATGCCAGCCATTCTTTTAGGAATGGGAATACAATGCTT
>NW_012149886.1:46007-47192 GCF_000956105.1 Propithecus coquereli
ACACATATATATGTATAAATTGATTAAATAGATGAAAGAGTGAAAAGTAATAGGTTAATGCCTAAACAGTCTAAACATCTGGGTGTTAGGTTTATGACTTATGTTTATTTTCTTATACAAACCTGTTCCCTCAATTTACTGTGATCAATATATTATACTTTTACGACTTGAAAAAGTTATTGAAATGCTCTTTTAAAGACTTGTTTTTGAATAATAGAAGAATAAAGGCATGATGAAATTCTTTAGAGAACAGATTAATATTTGGTTTTCTTGTTCTGCTCTCTCTGCATCCCAAGACAAATTTAGGCAGCCCACAGTGAACAGTCTAGCTCTCTTTGCTGAATGATTGGCAGACGGGAGCCCCCTGAGAGCTGCAGCCACATAGGCAATTTGATCCATTCTCATTGGGAAGCCTGGGGCTAGGAGGCAATATTTCGAGTAACATTTAATGTTGAAACCAATTTGAAATACCAAGAGAAATTGTTAGGGAGGTAGAACTGCCACAACCACAAATCACCACATCTGCAGCCCCTGAGAGACCGGGACAGATGTAGGTGCTCTGGCAAAATTCCCTTGGGAACTCTGGGCTCACTTCACCCCACCAAGTCCCCCAGGACTGAGAGAGATGGAAACAAAAAGCCCTCACCAACACTGATAGATGCCAATAATAAAAGCAGAAGATTTAAACAAGAAATCTAAACAACACAATTCCCTGCCTTTTTCCTTGTCAAAAAATAAAATAGGTGATTTTAAGACCCATTCTTGTTTATATGAGTCAAGCTGTTAGTGGGCAAAGAAAAACAAAAACGCAGGTTTTGTTCCCACCTCACATTGATCCCGATCTTTTCTTTCCATCCATCTCTTTGCTTATCAGTTGGTTCTGATTCTGTGACCCTGTGACCTTAGGAATGCAAACACAGGTGTTCAAAGGTATATGGAATGCCTTTCCTTACTCATCCATGTCCTCTGCCTTCCTTCTCCTTGGAAGGGCTCAAGTCACTTGCTATCTATACACATGCATACACTATTTTACTCCTTTCTTCTCTCTCTTCCATATTCTCTCAAAATTGACCCACGGAGTATTTTAAATCTTTGTTCATTTGCAGTGGATGGTTCTCTCTTAGATTGACACGGACATCAATTTCAGCCTCTGTTTAAACCCTTCATCTCTATATATTTTATGTT
>NW_012149886.1:50684-50992 GCF_000956105.1 Propithecus coquereli
CAAAAATTTACTTTTTATATTTCACATTTATAGCTAAAATCCACCTGAAATTTGTTATTTGCGAGCCGTGGAATAGGAAGAACATGGCCATTCAATTTTCCAAGTAACATTGCTGAGAACAGTTCTTTCGTCCACTGTTCTTGAGTATTCCCATTGTCATAATCAAGTGGTCATATATGTGTAAGTCAGTCTCTGTACTGTCATTCTGTTCACAGGGTGTATTTTACTACCCTGGGGCTAGTAACACAATATTTTAATACTGTAGCTATATAATAAATCACGGAAATTGGTAGGGTAAGTTCTTTCAC
>NW_012149886.1:51042-60276 GCF_000956105.1 Propithecus coquereli
ATCTGTTTTTATTGATTGATTTTTTTTCTGGTTATGGGTGCATATTACAGCTTTCTTATGCCTAGTAATTTTTAACTAAATGTTGGACATTTTGGATTTTATATTTTTGGTTGCTAAATTTTGATGTATTCCTTTAAATACTGTTGGACTTTTTCTGGCATACATTTCCTGAGGATCAGTGTATTCCTTTCCATGCGGTTTTCAAGCTATCTTACAGTGGGTCCAGTCTTTATTGTAGGGCCAGTTTAATCCCGTTTTTAAGCCAATACTACTCCTTAGACACTACTCAATGTCACATTTTATGAAATTTTTATCAATTTAGCTATAAAAGTACAAATTATCTCCAAACTGTGATCTCTGACAGAAAAAAGAAAGAAAAAATGAATGAAAGGGGTGTTATGATTGTCTTAGCTTCCTGCCTGAAGGCAGTTTCCAGGTTGCAGCACAGGGAGGGGAGAACAATCAGAGCCTGGTCATCTCGTTTAATTGAATAGATCGAGATCAGAATTTGGGGCAAACAGCTAGAATCTGCAGAGCAGAAAACAGAGGAAGAATCTGCACAGAGAAAGACTTTCAGAGGTTACAATCCTGAGAAGCCATTGCCCAATGACTAAAGATTATCGATTCATGTTATGTGTTTTGTTTTCTAGTTGTTTAAACTAGGAGCATAAATTTGGTCCTTATTAATCCAGCATGGCTTGGAGTGGAAGTCACAATAATCTTCTTTGGCAAAATGGATTCAGTTAAGGATCACATGTTGCACCCAGTCGTCATATCTCTCTAGTCTCCTTTAATCTGGAACAATTGCTCAGTGTTCCTTCGCCTTTACAACCTTGATCTTGAAGATTAAAGCCATTTTGCAAAATGTTTCTCAACTTGGTTTTGCCTAATGTTTACTTATAATTTTACCCAGGTTATGCATTTTTTTGCATAGAATATTAGAGAATTACTTGGTGCCATGTTCTCCCTGCATTCTCTCTTATGGTGCACAATATTGATTTTCCCATTGCTGATGGTGCGAACTTCTCACTTATTTAAGGTGGTGTCTGCTACATCTCACCATTGTAAAATTAATTCTGTCCCCATTGTAAGTGGTATACATATTTGAGGAGGTACTTTGAGATCACATAAAAATTTCCTTGCTAATTTTAATTTTGCCCACTATTGATGTTTCTTGCCTTAATTTATTTAATATTATAATTATGTGGTTACCAAATGCTGATCTTGTAATTCCATCATTCCTTCTATATTTATTATTAATATTTTAAATTCTAATGTAAAAAAGATCTTTTTTCTTTTTTTAACATTTATATCACTATGGATTGATATGTAGATTGATAGATTCTTATTTTATTCAGTGGGTTAGAACCCATTACTCCTATTAGTTATTTTAATACCCATAGTCCCTCAAATTTAACCTAGAACCCTTGAGCTGATTCCTGTTCTTTTAAAATGTCCCCATCATACTTTGTGCCTACTTTCAGGCATAAAAATATTCCAAATTAATTTTTAACTTTCTTTGCTCCAGCTCTAAAATCAGCTGTTTCTCCAAGCTGATTTTAGGTCCTTTAGTATGGAGTTGTTTTATATATTAATATATATATATATTTTATGTGTGTGTATATTTTATACACATGTGTGTATACATATACACGTATATAAATATATAATATGTAATTGTGTGTATATGCACATATATATCACATATATTATATTAACATATAAGCATATGACCAATACATTATGCAGTATACAATGATTTGTATTTTTGTTTTTATATATACACCTACATTTATTTTTATATGTACCTAATATACATTGAGAACCTTGAGTTTACATTGATACCTCTAACTAATATCAACACCACAGTGTTTATTCTGGCTTTCCATATTTTCATATTTATACCTTTCTTTTCTGACATAAGAATCATGGCTTCCATTATCCTCATGTATTTATCTGTTCATTCCTTCTGTCTTGCTGCTGTTCTGGAACCCTGTTGAGGGGGCCACATTACATTCAGTTGTTATAGTTCCGTGGGTTTCTCTAGGCTGTGACAGTTTTTGATGACTGTGACAGTTCTGGAGAGTACTGGCCATGCACTTTTTAGAATGTCCTTCGTTTTGGGTTTGTCTGATGTTTTTCTAAAGATTCGACTGGATTATGGGTTTGGGGAAGGAAGATCACAGAGGCAAAGCGCCATTCTCATCACAGCACATCAATGGTACATTCTACTGAATGACATCACTGATAATGTTAATCTTGATCAGCTGTCAAAGGTGATGTTTGTTAGGTTTCTCTACTGTAAACTTCCTTTTTTACTCCTTTGCACCCTGCACTCTTTCGAAGCAAGTCACTAAGCATAGCCCACAGTTAAACACAGAAGTGCATTAAGCTGGAGGGAGTGGTATGAAAATAAATATTTTTGAAATGTGCTGTTAGGTTTGTTTCTTCTTTTGCCATATATAATGATTTTAAACATGCTTTTTAAACAATGTCTGATTTTTTGTAAAACTTGTGTAAATTTATGTAAATGTCTTGGGTTTTATGTTGATTTGTTTGCTCTTCTTCATGGTGCTTTGCTTTTTTGCATGTTTTGTAAATTTTTATTGCAAGTGTATCGTCAATGGAATTTTATCTGTGGCAATCACGTGCAGCATCACATGTAAGACACTACTTACATTCCACATCATAGCCTTTCAGCCTAAACTGCTTCTTCTTCCTATTGTCATTGTAGTGACCAACTCTCCTGTGACTCCTACTAAATTCATGTAGGCACAACCCAACATCACCTAGCTTCATGCTCACACTACTTCCCTCTTGTTTCTTGACCGGGCTTCCCTTTTGATGCCAGGGTTGAGAACATCACAGACCTGGCTCAACAAACCCTGGAAGAGTGGGGTAGTTAATGCCTCCTGTGGCAAGCCTTTGACAAATGAAACACAGGAGCCAGGAGATAGAGC
Organism: Propithecus coquereli; assembly: GCF_000956105.1. Classification (NCBI taxonomy): domain Eukaryota; kingdom Metazoa; phylum Chordata; class Mammalia; order Primates; family Indriidae; genus Propithecus; species Propithecus coquereli. The sequence goes on from NW_012149886.1 coordinate 54,003, forward strand.
TGTCCCTTTGCTTCTTCTGGGAAGACTGCCAAGATAAGTCATATGGTTACTTGCAGGAAAGTCCTATGAGATCAATAAGCAATCACACTGCCCAAAAACACATCCTCATATTGACAGCTTTTCTTTCTTCCCAGTTTAACTCCCTTTGTCTTTCACACTCACACTAGTAAAATAGTAGCCCCTAAATTTCTTGCCACAGGCTCAGCTTTTGAAAGAATCTAGGCTAAGGACAACTGTCTCTGCATAATCTTCAGATGTTACCAGCCTGGGACCACTTTCTGTCTAAATTTACCAGCTTGGGGTTTTCTGGACCATGCATGCATTACAAATTTCAAATTTAAACCCTTAGGAGCAAGCCATTATGCTTTTAAATTCTCAGGTGACTTTTTTCTTTTCCCTTATTTAGAATTTATGGCAAAATAGACACATTTATTTTTTTCTTTATCTCCAAGGTGCTATTTTTTTTAAAAGTCTAGTCTATCTTATTACTGAAGATGAAGCATTTTTAGCATCACAGGTTTGCATGAAGATCTTAGTATTAGTTCAAGTTCTTTTCTTGTGACCATATATGACTGTTAAAACTCTATCTCTGTTATTGAGATTTCAATTACCCCCAAAGCAACTGAGACCTCAGTGTCTACTCATGTCTTATTTCAGATTCTTGTTCACTTTTGGTTCCTTGGTATTTCCCTTACATTCTTTAAGGGCCCTGCTATACATTAAAATCATGTTTATTATTTTTCACCCAATTTTTTCTAGGTGTTTTTATTGGTAAAACTTTCGTGATACATTGATTTGTATACTCGCAGAAACAGAAACCCTGAATATTTGCAAGTCTGTCAAGCTTGGTGATCTGGTTTATAAGTGCACGTCACCTTGGAAGCAATAATCAAAAGAAAAGTTTGTTACACAAGTAAACACATGCCTTCCCTAAGAAATCATATGGGAATAGAGAATACAGGACAAAGAGATATAGACCAAAAATAATATGTATTGCAGTCTAAACATAATTAGTATAGGGACAATCAGCTTTACATATGTCAATAATCTGAGGGTCACCTATGCCCTAGGCTTAAATCACTATTAATGTCAATAATGTTGACATTGAGTCATCAAGGAAACACAATATTCAAAAAAATATTCATGATGTTGAAAATGGGAACACTATATAAATATATTTAAATATACTCTTTTTCAAATAATTTTAAATGTTATATTACTTAAAAGAGTGAATAATAAGATAAAAATAATAATCACTACCAATTATTGAGCTTCTAATAGGTCTCAGGAACTGTGCTCTACCTTTTAACTAATTCTAGCAACATTAGCCTTAATACAATAAACCTGCAAGATAAGTATTATGAGCTTTGCTTTATAAAAGGTGCATTAAAGTTACATAATTACTACGTGGTCGAAGTAGAATTACAATTTCTCTGCTTTTTCAATTTCACCACACTGCCACCTTTTCCAATCAGGAAAATCTCTTATTCTATACACATGTTCTCAAAACCTCCCAGACAGAGGATGCATTATGACACTTCTTTGCTGAGGAGATTTCCTGATAATTCAGAAAAAGGCAGCATGTCCTAGGGGTCTGTCCTTGGGTCCCTGTGTATGACCTCTCTCCAGCAGGTTCCCAGGATGGCCAGTCCCTCTATCTGGAAGAGCTGTGATGGAGCTATTTTGGCACATTTGCCAAATCTGTGGCATTGAAACCAGCAGGGAGATGAAGAAAGGGGCTGGGTAGTGATTCAAAAGTGACAAAAACAGTAATAAATAGGAGGGACAAGTTTTCAATATGATAATTCTGTCTGGACAGTTGACAAAGAACAAATGCTCCCTGGCTCCCTGTGAAAATGATAATTTTAAAAAGTGAACTGGGGAGCTTCAGATAATTATTTAGCCCATTTAAATATTTATGAGTTCCAGTGTGCTACATACATTTTAAAAGACAGTTGACAACTGCAGCATATATCATCTTGTTCCCTCTGCAAGCTAAAAATGGCTTTTCTTTTTAATATAAAAACAATACTTTGGGTTTGGTGTCCATGAAATAAAAGACTGTAAAATACTAATTTACAGGCATGACTGCAAAGAATGTTACAAGAAATTCTTCTTGTAAACTTTCAAATGAGTAATCTGGCCTGTCAATTCTGCCTGAGAGAGAGACTACAGAGGCCACTCTTGATGAGTAGCTAGGACTGGGGGTGCAGTTTTGAGAGCCTGAGGTTAAGGCTGCTGGTCTCTACTCAAGGGGCATTTGAAGCTTGAGGAATGAGGCCAGTCATGGCCTGGAGGGGTAAACTTAGAATTGGTTCAGAAATGAGAACCATGCTTGGGATCAAAGAGGCAAAGCATCAGCAGGAGCAGAAGAAAAAGAGCAGAAGGACGTCCATTCCCCAGCTACTAGGAGTATTGGCTGTTAGCGTCCCACAGCTATTGCTTTTGATAAAGAATTGCCCTCGGCCTGAAAGGAGCTCCCTTGTTGACAGGCTGCCCACTGTTTGAGCCAGAACTTGATCAATGATTGACTGACACAGAGCACAAATGCTAGCCCCTTTTCCTTGGGACTAACTGTGCAGGCAATTCAAGCTCCAGAGCTTCCGCTGGGATCAAGATGTTGACAGCACATCCTTGCTCAGCTCCTTCCCCTGCCTCATCCTGCTTCCTTTATTCTTTGCATGCTTCACCCAAGAGCATTCTCTCAGTAAATCATTTGATGAGAATACCCACCTCAGGCCCGTTTTCTAGGAAACTTGACTAAGCCAGAAGGATAAGGGGGACACTTGTCCTTTCAGCCAAATTGGAAACTGAATCTCTAAAAAGGGAAGTGGCTTCTCTCACTATACAAAGTGTGATCCATGCCTTTGACTTTTGCTCATCAGACGTGAGTGATGGGCTACCCAGAATACAGCAGCTCAGTGAACTGAGCTATTCTCCATGCTTAGAATTTCCTTCTCCTCTTGAACACTCTACTCATGCTTTAGAACTCAGTCCTATGCCACTCTCCTGGTGAACAATTCCTGCTTATCCTGCCTCTTCTCCTCAGCCCTGGGCTGATCCAATTTCTCTGTCATTCAGGCTTCCATAGTGGTTTGCATTGCTTTTTGTTATTGACATATCATCACATATCATGAAGTTGGCTCTAAGATTTATTGAGAGCCCCATAAATGCTCTAGTTTGCTTTGGCCAGAGAGGATGAGGCAGGGTAATGTTCTATACTTGAGGTTCTGCTTCTAAGAATAGCAGTTCTTTGTACCTTCTCCTACCTCCTTGAGGGCACCAAGCTCCCCACCCCCCGCATTAACCATCTATTTTACACTGTTTGAGGGTGGTAGGAATGTACAGGATCAATGATCATGATATCAGGTCTGTCTATCTGGAAATGGTGCCTCCAAGAGTCTGTTTCATAGGTGGATGTAATAACAGTAGGGCACCAGGATCAACACGGGAACCAAAGTCTCTCCTAACAAGACTGAAGAGGAGGGATGTAGGCCATCCTTATGAACATCACGCATCTTTGCTGAATTCTGTGCCGAATCATATAAACAAACCATATAAAAAAAGCAAGGATGTTATCTCATCATGGAGCTGGTTATACAATTGTTAAGGTGCCAGGTTGTCTTGGTAACATCTCTTGGAGAAGCTTCCAGGCCTGAGAAGGCCTCAGCTATGGGCATAACTGCTGCAGCTGGGCTGGCTGAGCAAACTGCTGGGGAGGGAAATAGCTCCTACAGATTCCAGAGCAAAGAGCTTTGAAGCCCTAGTAAGCAACAGCTGACACACTCCCTTCGGTACCACTGTGCCCTGAGATAGTCTACACAGGCTGGGAGACATAAAGTATGCAAAAGCACATGCAGCAGTGTGTACACACCCACGATCAGAGGAGCCCTGCCTGTGGGTCTGAGCTGAGACCTGGAGACCTGGGTCCTGTGTATTGAGTAGTGGAGGAAGTCCCAGGGGAAGGGATGCCATAAACCTGGCTCGAAGGAGCTTCCCTTGACACACACGTAGGCCAGCAGCCTGCAATTAAAAACCTTTGTTCCAAGGTAGCCAAAGAGTTTTAGGCAGAAATCAAGAGTCTGGTGGATGGACCAAAAGTGTTGAGAAGGCCCCAAATCACCCCAGGAACATGTCAGACAGAGGATAGGGCTTGATGATGAGTACATGAAGAAAAACTTATGAGAATCCTGCACATGCAAGGAGAGATTAACCTAAGCTTGATGAAGTGGCCATACTCAGCCTCAGTTAGCTCATGATTCAGACAGTCTTCCTGCAGTTGGCCAAAAAACTGGGGTAGAAGAAAAAGTTTGATAAGCATATGAAAAAAAATCCCAAGGAAAAAATATGTGGGAAACAATAGAAAAAAAGTCTGCCATATGGTATCTAAGAGAACCGAGATCTTGGTCCTCCATCCAGGCAGAAAAAAAGAGATGATCTCCTGTGCATAGTGCTATCTTTCTTTCAGACCCACAGTTCTTAGTCTGAGACTCTTGTAGTGTAGAACCAGGAATGGCAGGATTGGCCTTTTCGGGACTTTAGGTCGTTTAGAGTGCTGCAGGAGATGGTGGGGTCCGGTGCTGTGTGGGGACCTGAACATGGGGCTGGGATCATGCCTTGGCACGTTCAAGCCTTCTCCAAACCTGGGTCTCCAAGCTGGTGTTCACAGGCCTTTGATACCATAAGAGAATATTGGATTTGGAGACAGAGGATTGAGTGTGAATTCTACTTACAGAACCATGTATTAGTTAGCTGTCAGGTTTTAAGCAAATATTAATAACTTTACCCTGTTTACTCATCTATCAAAAGGGTACAATGAGGCCCATGTTTTAGGGTTACTATGAAAAATAAGTGAAATCGTTTATGGAAATGTACGTAGCATTCTGCCAACTAGAAAGTTGCTACTGTTAAATGAACATTGATTATTTGCTAAATTTTCCACTTATCAAAGTAGAGGTGATAAAAAAAATGAATGTGACAATCTGTTTCTTTAGGTAGTTCACAATTCTTTAGGTAGTTCACAATTCGGTTTAGGATGGCTAAGACATGATGCAGATGATCAAATTATAGGCATATTAGGGCATATGACATGATGTTTAAAGCCCTCCAAGAGCAATTCCAAATATGCCTTGAGCACAGAAGTCCCACTCTATTTCTGTGGCATTAACCTGAGGTTAGGTTGCTCACATGTTCGAAGGAGGAATGAATGAATGCAAGAATAAATAATAGAATATTATTTATAAATATGCAGTCATTTAGTCTGTTTAGCCTAATATTCTTCAAATGCAAAAATGAGAAGTTGAGAGAGGTTAAGATCTTAATACTTAGAATAAATAATAGAATATTATTGGAAATTATGCAGTCATTTAGTCTGTTTAGCCTAATATTCTTCAAATGCAAAAATGAGAAGTTGAGAGAGGTTAAGATCATTTTGGCCTATCTGATCTCTGTCTCCTTTCTGATTCTAATGATAAAAATAGAAATAACTGATATTTTAAATGATTCCTCTGAGCAGGCAATGAGATAATTTACCTCATTTGGTCTTCACAAGGACTCTATGAAGTAGATGTCATTTTTATACCCACATTACAGATGAAGAAACTGAGGCCTAGAGAAGGTAAGTAATTTACCCAAGGTTACAGAGAGGGAAATTTGGTAGAGTAATAATTTTAATATAATTAATTGGCCTCTGGAGCCCAAGGTTTTATTTACTAAGTTATACTGCCTGAAAGTACCTGTGCCGGGCAAGCAGGAGCATAAGAGCCCAAGTCCCTATTTTATCATGTCAATTCAAGTGGCTCAGTTCTCACCCGGAAGTTCCAGGAAAAGTTACTAAATAGAGGGTGTTTACCTCCTATTTAATAAGCATTTATATTTTATGATCACAGAAAAATATTTAATGAGAAGCAGAAATACATTAAAAATTAGTATATAGATTACTTAACAAAGATAAAGCCCACACAATACCTAGTTTCACCTAGCATGTTAATATCTTTTTATAACTCACACTTCACACTTACTCCATGGAAAAGATACATGAATAGAGCATGAGGACATCTTGGGTGGCATTTTTTTGCTGGGCACTACCTATTCTTAATCACTTTTTATCATTGACTTCTTCACAGTTAGTATCTTATCTTTCAACCATGACAGTTATTTTGAACTAAGAAATCTCACAATGAATTTTGAATTAGAACTGATATGTATGGTTTAAAAAAACCGATAGTGTTTTTTGGTGTCAAAACCAGGATTAAATTCAACTTTGTCAGAATCT
>NW_012149886.1:60326-63448 GCF_000956105.1 Propithecus coquereli
TTTACTTAGTTGCTTATATCTTTGCTTTCTTTACTATAAGCTCATAGAGTGTAGGAACTACATCTTATTCATCTATGTATAGCCATGTCAAATGGAACACAAAAATATTGGTTGAATGTTGCTGTTGAACGAAGTTATGTATAAAGCGCTCTGCCAACACTGCAAAGCCAATGATTAATTTAGAGTGGTTGGATAAATTAGAGAAGAGAAATTGCTTGAGATGGGAAGGTATGCATTGTATAAAATCCACATAATCAAAAGTAACATGTGAACAGAGACAAAATGTGTTAAGGTATTCATCAAGTACAAGAAGCAAGTATTAGTTGAGTAGTCACTATTGCCAAGCTTTATACTTGAAATTTTCATATTGCTTAACTTTTACAACAATTTCATGAGATTCAAATTATTGTTTTTCTTTAAAAAATGGGGAAACTGAGTCCTAGAGATGTCAAGAGACTTACTCAGGTAAGTCTTGGACAACTGGGACTAAAAGGTCTGTATGAGGGCAAAGCTGGCTCTGCCCTTTCTTCAGATATGTGGCTTATTTACCGCTGAAGTAGAACTAGACTCAGGGTTCTTGGCTCTCGGCACAAAGATGTTTCCATTATATGTCATGATTTTGTTTTTCCATCAACACTCAACAAGCACTTTTGGTTTCAGAGTCTAAATGAAAGCATTGGGGTTCACCCTTTGCGAACCTACTGTTAGATCAAATACTTTTCTCCCAAAACATCATAGCATACTTTTTCATGAGCCTAATTAAAGTTATTTTGTTGGAGCCTAATGCCAAACACGGATTCCTAATAGACTTTTCTTTTATGATCTAGGAACAAAGTCTTCTGATGCCTAGATAAGTTCGAAATATATTTCTTTCTCTCAAGAGAAAAAATAAGAACACTGCATCTGAAAAGTCAGCTCTCTGGTTTGGGAAAAGGTGATTTCTCATATTAGGCAGTAGAATAAACTGAATAGTATAACAAACATCTTAGCTCCTCCTTTGGAGCTGGGGGGCTGCCCCAATGGAAGTGTGCTATACCATGTTATCTTCTGCACAGATTGCTTCTGGAGGCAGAAACGTTATCAATTCAAAGAAAACCATAGTTGTGGCTGGTTTTACTTGCCTAGGTTGCCAGATTGGTCAGTGTTGTTTACACAAAACAACGAATTATCTGTTATGTTTTTGATGCCTCCACCCATTCCTGATAGAGTTGCTCAGGAATAGAAAAAGGGTGGCATTATGAATAAGAATAATGTTTAAACGTGATAACAGTTCAGCCAAATGGAAGGCTGCTGAACACTTTGACACTCACTATTGTCATTTAGGTTTTAGTTTTTCCTTATATTAATTAAGAAAAATAAACACTACTCCATGTTGCAGCATAATGTCAAAGCAAATACCTAGTAGGAACGATAATCCGTTTGGTTTCCTGCAAGTTCATGCTACTCAACCAAGCCATTTGTCTATTTCTTCTTCTTCTTCTTCTTCTTCTTCTTTTTTTTTTTTTGTTTTTTTTTTGTTTCTTAACTCTATCTCATGCCTTCAAATGAACCAAGCCATGTGAAGAAATCATCTGGCTCAGCTCAGGGCAACTTTATCAATTGCTAATTCTAACCCCCAATGACAACATTTATTAAGCTTCTATTCTAGGCCCAAAATTGTAAATATGAAACAAGATATAACTCTCCATTTCATGGGCATCTTACAACCTAACTAGAAATTTTTACGATATTCATACACATATCAAGCATTTTATTTTTTTTTCATTCATTCAATAAATATTTATTAAGCACCTAATATTCTAGGAGATGGAGTTGGTACTGAACCCAAAATAGACAATTCCTACTCAATTTTAAATTAAGGTAGTCTGACCATAAGCAAACAAATTAGTAAACTACATGGTGTGGCAGAAGTTGGTAAGTGCCATGAAGAAGAACAAGGAGAAGAGGAATATAGAGTATTAAGGATGAGGCTGGGGGGAATTATTTTATTTTAGAGCTGTTAGAGAAAGCTTCTCCATTAAAAATCATTTGAGAAATCAGAAGGAAAATAGGAAGAAAGTCATGTGGCTATGAGGAGAAAAGTGTTCCTCAAGTGAACAGGAAATGAAGGGAGAGTGTGGTTGGTTCTAGGAGGCAGGGACCAGCAAGGAGGCCATTGTGGCCGTAGGGGAATGAACAGTGAGAGAGGGGAAGGAGAGGAGTTTCCAGAGGCAGAGCAGCCAGATCTAGTGGGATCTTGCAGCATCACTAGGGCTTTGGGGTGCCCGGGAGGGGTTCAGCAGAGGAGTAACATGATCCGTTCTAAGTTTGGAAAAGACTACTCTGGGTTCTTTTAAAGAATGAAGGGAAGATGACAAATAAGCGTAAGGAACTATTGCAAGAATCCGAACAAGAGATGAAGATGGGGAATTAATAGGCCAGGGGATTAACAAGGGTAAAAGCTGGATTTTGGACGTATTTTTAGGAAGAGACAACACGATATTTTTATGGATTTGCTATAGAGTTTGAGAGAAAGAGAGTATTTGAGAATGACTCAAAGATTTGGAAGCCTGAGCAAACGAAGTGTGGACTTGCCATTTAGGAGCCAGTGAAAACTGAGAGGGGAGAAGTTGTGGGGGTGAAATTGTGAATTTGGTTATTAACATGGTAAGTTTCAGATGTCTTATATTAGTCTGGGGCTCAAGAGAGAGATCTGTGCTCTAGAGGTAAATTTAGAAGATACTGACAAAAAAGTGTCTTGTTTTGTTTTGTTTTGTTTGTCACTGTTATTAGAGGAGCTGGCCTAAAGGGCAAGCTAGCAGAGTTGAGCACGGGTCAGTGGTGATTACTGAGACTGACAACGTAGATTAAGAACAGAAGAACAGATTAGCAAAGGAGATGGAAAAGAAGAGGCTGGCAGGGCAATGTCATGGAATCCAAGCAAAGAAAGTGTTTCACCCAGGGAGAGAGTGAGCAAGAGGTATGTGTGTGAATAATGCACAACTAAAACCTGGAATGAACCATGTTCTCCAGGAGTTCAGAGGAAAGAATTATTCTTAAGATTGGAATGTAGTTGAGGAAGCTTCTTGAAGAGGATCTGGTTTAGGATGGGCCTGGGACTGGGAGAGAGGTAGGCACTCTAT
>NW_012149886.1:64398-67065 GCF_000956105.1 Propithecus coquereli
GCTATACAATGTGTTTGTGTTTTAAGCTAAGTGTTAATACACTTAAGAGTCCAAGAGTTAAAAAAAAAGTTAAAAAGTTTATAAAGTAAAAAAGTTACAATAAGCTAAGTCAATTTATTATTGAAGGAAGGAAAGCATTTTTAGTGTAGCCTAAGTGTACAGTGTTTATAATGAAGTCTACAGTAGTGTTCAGTGATGTCCTAGACCTTCACAGTCACTCACTGACTCACCCAGGGCAACTCCTAGTGTTCCAAGCTCCATTCATGGTAAGTGCCCTATACAGGCATAACAATTTTTATCTTTTATACTGTATTTTTTTGCTGTACCTTTTCAATATTTAGATATGTTTAGACACACAAATCCTTGCCATGTGTTACAATTGCATCCACTATTTAGTACCGTGACATGCTGTACAGATGTGTAGCCCAGGAGCAATAGACTATGCCATATAGCCTAGGTGTGTAGTGGGCTATCCCATCTAGGTTTGTGTATGTATATTCTATGATGTCTACACGGTGACAAAATCACCTAACAACGCAGTTCTCAGGACATATCCCTATAGTTAAGTGACACATAACTGCATTGGGAGATATGGTTTCAGAGCTCACCTCCTAATGCCATGATTCTGCCACACTTTGCGTAGTTAACACAGGAAACTAAGAGAGGACTTAGAGAGACTTATAAGTCAGAAATAGACTAGTTTGGCTAGAGTGAAAGGTATTTTTACAAGAGCAAGAGAGTTCAAAAGCAATGTTAGGGCTACATAGATAGGGTGGGCAAATCTTGGTGAGTCTGGACTTTATTTTATAAGCAGTGGGGAGTCATTCATATTTGTAACTAGTAAAATTTTGTTATTTTTTTTATTTCGTAAAAGACACATGATAACTTTACAACCAAAGAATGATAGAAGTATTGAGTTTAAAACATTCCTGGAAAATTTAAGAGTACGGAAACTGAGACTGGACATTAAAGTCAGTTCTCCAAAGGTTATCTCCAAAGGTATTTCCAGGGCAATCGGCAGGACTGGAACCGAAGTCTTCTGTCATTTACCGCCACAGTTTTACCAGAATGCCTTGATACTTAGGCAACTATTGGACTGTATGTAGAGACTCATGTCTGCTTTTAATTTTTTCTTTCATTTAATTTTACAGTTTATTTTATTGTGAAGTATTTCAACATTTAACAGACATTCCAGTTTCAATTTGAAGCTTTGGGTCTAAACCTTTAAGAACATAGGCAATCCAAAGAAAATGACATGTAGCTAGAATGTTTAGTGAGTATAGCAGACATGGTGCTGTGCCCACATCCTCCCTGATCCATGCACACCAATCCAGTTTCTAATGGTCATCCATGATTTTTGGTTGGAGGATTACCCTTGGATTTCCAGAACCTACATTACCCATGCAATTGGCAGGTTAGAAAGCCCTGGGAGATAATGTATTCCAGAGGCTGCCCTTAAGCAATGACCTCTGGGTGTGGAGGGTTGATATCATAGCTCCCTCACCCCTTAGCTATGATAGTTAATTTTCACATGTGATTAAGCTTCTGTGGCTCATTGTAGTGACTGATTTAACAATGCCCTCTTTATGGGCTGTCTTTCCTTCCCTTCATCACTTTCCCATCTCCCTACCATGTGTTATGGGCTGAATCATGTCCCCACAAAATTCATATATTGAAGCCCTAAGCCTCATACTTCGGAATGTGATTATACTTGGAGATAGGGACTTTAAAGAAGTGATTAACTTAAAATGAGGCCATTAGGGTGTGACCTAATTTAATCTGACTAGTATCTTTATAAGAAGAGGAAATTTGAACACACAAAGACACCAGGGGCACATTCACACAGAGGAAAGACCACATGAGGACACAGTGAAAAGGTGGTCATCTAGAAGTTAAGGAGAGAGACCTCAGAAGAAACCAAATCTGCTGACTTCTAGTCTCCAAAACTGTGAGAAAATAAACTTCTGCTGTTTAAATCACCCAGTCTATAGTATTTTTTTATGGCAGCCTTAGTAAACCAATACGTAATGTGACTTTCACTTCCTCAGTAAAGTTTTTGCATAATTGTGGTCTCAGCATTTGCTTCTAGAAAAACTTAGGCTAAGACAGTAGATATAACTTATAGTGATTAGACCATTTCTGGTGCCCTTTTGTATAAATAGAAGTTGTGGGTTTTTTGCTGATGATTGCAGCGTTGACCTGTGCGGTGGTGGAGAATGCGCCAGCTCTAATTTTTAATTTGCATTTCCTGTCACCCAGAAGATGAATGCAAGTCTTGCCTTTTCTCACACCTTCAGGAAAAGTCACTGATTTGCGTTCATTTGTCACCTCATTTCAGCAGCAAGGGCTCAGGTCACTGGGCCTGATGGGGGCACAGCTATTGTTAGCAAGGGACAGCAATGCAATTTCTCTTCCTTCTTTATTCAAGAGAGAACACACAAGAATTGAAGAAGTAACTCTCTCTAATTTTCATTTAAATAACAAAGCATTTGTATCTTTGGTCAAGTTCTTGCAGCCACTCTCTGGGAGTTAGTAATGGTCCCTGGTTTCCTGTGTTCTCCTCTCCTCTTGATTACGACCCTCAGTGGTCATCGCTGGGAATCTTAGTGTTCATGGATGGACAATAATATCAGTATCAAACACCACTGTAAGAGAAAAATCCTTACC
>NW_012149886.1:68612-70263 GCF_000956105.1 Propithecus coquereli
TTTGACAATCATACCTCAATAAAAGTTGAAAAACAGATGAAAATGATATTGAAAATGGTAAAACAATAGAGAATATCTATGTAAAAAAGAGCTGGTTATTTGAAAGGTCAATAAAATTGTTAAACCTCCAGAAAGACTGACTAAGAAAAAAAAAATAAGGCACAAATTACCAGGAGCAGAAATAAAACAGAGGATGTCAGAACAGATCCTATAGTCATCAAAAGAATTAAAAGGGAATAAAGTGAACAATTCTACATATGTAAAAATGACAACTTAGATAATATGGACAAATACTATAAAATCACAAACTATCACAGCTGAACTAACATGAAATTGACAATTTGAATAGCACTATAACTATTAAAGAACTTGAATTTGTCATTTTAAAACTCCCACAAAAGAAATTTACAGACCCAGGTGTGTGAGGGGAGGGGTGGGAGGTGTATGTATGTGTTTTTGGTTGATAAACTGTTCTTTTTAAAGATTATGCCAAAGATAGTGGCTCACGCCTATAATCCCAGTGACTCAGCAAGGTGAGGAGGGAGACCTGGAGTTCCAGACCATCCTGGGTAACACAGCAAGACCCCATCTCTAAAATAAAAAATAGAAAGAAAAAATTAGCCAGCCTCCCAGCTACTTGGGAGACTGAGACAGGAGGATGGCTTGAGGCTTGAGCTCAGAAATTCCAGCCGGTAGTGAGCTGCAATTATACCACTGCGCTATGGCCTGAACGACAGAGCAAGATCCCATATCCCTGAGTTAACAATTCTTTTCTTTCAGCCCTTGAAAAAATGTTATGCCACTTTCATCTGGGCTCCATGTTCTCTGATAAGATATATGCTGTCATTTGAATTATTTTTTCCTATATTTAAGGTGTTGTTCTTTCACTATTTCCAAGATATTTTCTTTGTCATTAGTTTTCAGCAATTTGACAATGATGTATCTTGGAATGAATTTCTTTGGTTTTATCCTGTTTGGAGTTTGTTCATCTACTTGAATCTGTAGGGTTATACCTTTTCGCAAATATGGCAAGTTCTCCACTATTAGTTATTTGATTAGTTATTCAATTAGTTATTAGTTATTTTCAGTCCTGTCCTCATTCTCACCTTCCAGAACTATAACGATACAAATGTTCAATTGTTTGCTTAATTCCCACAGGTACCTGAGGCTCTCTCTCTCTCTTTATTTTTGTTTCAGTCTATTTTGTTTCTGTTATTAAGATTGAGTTATATCTATTGTTCTATTTTCAAGTTCACTTGGTATTTCCTTTGTAACTTCCATTCTGATGTTAAGCCTACCCATTGCATATTTTTATTTAAGTAAAGCTATTTTATACTTCTAAAATTTGCACTGAGTTTTCCTTTATATCTTGTATTTGTTTGCTAAGCTTTCTGTTTTTTTTCATTTATTTCATGTTTATTTGCAATAAGCATCTAAAGATGCTTATTGAAGCATCTTTATGAAAGGTGCTAAAAATCTTCAGATAGTTCTAACTTCTCTGTCATGTCAATGTTGATATCCATGATGTTGTTTTTTAAATTCAGTCTGAGATCTTCCTTTTTCTTGGTATAATGAGTAATTTTCGATTAAAACATTTTTGATGTTTCTGCTCATGTAAAGTTGCTATTATCTCTCTGGTCATAAGTAGTTA
>NW_012149886.1:70878-72841 GCF_000956105.1 Propithecus coquereli
GCAAATTTCAAACTCTTTTGTTTCCTATTGATTTATACATTTTTCAAAACATTGTACTCATAGCTGAGTGTGCAGCTAAAAACATTTCTTCAGAAGCTAGGAAAGCTCCAAGAGAAAAGTGACCAATCTCACTACCACAATGCAGCCCAGATAATCATATACCAAGGAGTGTCTCCATACCCAGAACACACCAACAAGTTATTATAAAGTGCTGCGTTGACTTCATTCTGTTTCTGTGTTTTGTCACACTAGGTGTTAAGTGCTTTCTTTGTATTAGATACTATGCTATGCATTCCACATAAATTGTCTTATTTGCTTACTTTGATGTAAATATTATAATCACTGTTTTGCAGAGAAAATTGGGACTTAGAGGAGTTAATGACAAGTAGAAGGGAATACTGATAGTAACAAAATTGGTAATAAAACTTAGTTCTCTTTAGTTCAAAGGTCTGACCACTTAACCACAAAGTGACATTGTCTTTCCATATAAACCTCAAATGGCAACAACACTGAAGCCAAGATTCTGGGAATGGAGGAATTGATTTCACAGCCTTTGGAACTTTTTGCATTAAAGCAAAATTTGTGACACTGAAGTTGAATGTCACAAATATGAAAAGGCTGGGAAGACTTCACACTTCTTCAAGGATGCTTAAACATGCCATTTCAGTAATAGAGTTTTAAAAGAAGTTTGAGAGAAATATTTTATTGGAGTATTCAGCAAGTAGTCTTAGATATCTCCAAATGCTACAATGCATTCTTATTCTGAGCTTAAATTAACTAATGCTGATATACTATTCTGAGATATTAGAGGCAGAGACACTTTACAAATGAAAATCCTTAATCTTGTTTCCCTGGATCTCTTTACCTCTCCTGCTTAGGCCAGTACTAGAGCAAATACATTTGTCTGTGACATCTTAAGTACCAAATATTTCATCAAACCAATATATGCTAATATGTTTGAAATTAATAACTCTGCAGGATGTCTGAAGCTTAGCTCTGCCTTTATGAAAATAGACATTACTTGCAAATCTCTTCTACTGCAGTTATGAGAATATCAAAATTGTGAGAAAGAAAATCATCAAAACAACAAAGCACAAATTATTGCAGACTTATTGCCATCATTAGGAATTATCTGTCTATATGTGGAATTTGAGAACTACCTTTTCTCCTAAAGACCCATTGACAAGGAAGACCATATTGTAAGTGGTGTTTTGGAAAGAGGAAAAAAATAAAATAAAAACCAAGATTTATGAAATGAAAAGGACACTAGATGTTATGTTTATTCATCCATTGCTTTATTTATCAGTGTGTTCAGTCGTCATTAGGCAGCATGACACAGAATAGAATGGATTTTAGATTAATGCAATGTTTAATATTGAACTCTTCCACTACTTGCTATATTGCTTATCCTCTATAAGCTTCATTTTCCTCATCTGCACAATGTATTTTCTAACTTAATGGATTCTTTTATTATTATAAAATAGTCCTCCTTATCCCTAGCCATAAGTGGTGAGCATACTTTATCTGAAAATCCAAAAATTGAAAATGTTCAGAAATCCAAAAGGTTTTGAGTGCTGACATGATGCCACAAGCAGAAAATTTCACACCTGACCTCATGTGATAGGTCATAGTTAAAACAGAATGAAAACTTTGTTTTGTGCATAAAATTACTAAAAACATCATATAAAATTACCTTCAGGCTATGTGTAGAAAGTTTATATGAAACATGAATGAATTTTGTGTTTAGAGTTGGGTCCCATCTTCAAGATATCTTGTTATATATATGCAAATATTTCAAAATCCAAAAAAATCTAAAATCACAAACACTTATTGTCCCAAGAATTTCAGATAAGGGATACTCAATCTGTAATCTTTGTACTGTGTTTTACATTTTTTTAATGTTAATATAGCTGTACCTGCTTCCCCATGCTTCAAGTTTGCATAATATATATTTTTCCATCCT
>NW_012149886.1:74281-83883 GCF_000956105.1 Propithecus coquereli
GTGTATTAACTTATTTAATCTTCACAAAAATCAAATGGCATGGGTACTATATCGCCTTTATTTTACAGATGATGAGATCTAGTTGCTGAGAATTCAGAGGATGAGGAGTTCAGCAGCCCCAGGTCTCCCTGTCTTGCCTCTCTTAGCACGGACCCTCCAGCCCATGAAATCTGCAAGGGCAATGAGGGGCCTAGTGTTCCCCGGGGAATCCTGCCCCAAGGTACAGTTCCATCTCATGAGGGAGGGCTGGGCAGAAGAAGAAATCCCTACCTTTTGACTGTACTAACTTGCAATATAGTTTCAATGACAGGTAGCTGGAGCAGGATGAGAAATGCTGACATTCTTCCCCTTCCAGGAACATAACCCTCTGGCTGGGAGCTGAGGGAAGAGGGAGCCCCGTGTGTTTGGCTATGCCAGTTCCAAGTGAAGTTTCTGTCTCCCTCAGCTGAGTCGGGGAAAGAAGAGAACAGGTCGTGGTTTTAGTAGATTTTCTTGAATCAATGTTTCTTCATTTGTTGTATGTCCTTAGGGTCATTTTGAGAGATTTTTTTTTTTTATTTCTCACCAGTTTTACTGAGGAGTGGTTCAATGGAAATCCTCATGCTGTCATGAGTTCCAGAAGTGGAACTCCTCTCTGTATTATTTCTTACAACTGCAATCTACACTGATGCCAAAATAAAGAGTTTAATAAAAGGAAAAAAAAGAGATTGAAAATAGTATCTTAGAAGATTAGTTCCAAGACAGGCATTTTTGTGCAATTGATTTTTGGGGAGGGATCTTTCAGGGGATGGGGAGTAAGAAAAGGAAAAGCGGCAGGGGAAGCATGAAGCAAGAATACAGTCTCAGCTGGAAACCAGCTTCAGACTGATCCCACAAGAGCTCCAGAACACGATTTATGCCATAGATTTGGCCCCAAGTTGAGACAGGTCAGTCCTTCATTGAGTTCAAATTATTCCTGGAAAGTGACTGCCTCTTTGGCAAGGTGGTTCATAGATGCCAAAATCAGATACCAGGAGAAAAGGCTAGCTGTGACCAATTAGCAACCAACATGGACAACAGGTGGGAGTGGGTGCACTTACCAGGTAGAGGGGATGTGAGTGGCACACCCACAGCATCTATTAATTCTAGCCATTCATCCATTGTGTAACTCATTGATTGACACTGTTTCAGGGACTGGGGATATCAAGATAAATGTGAATCAGTCTGTGCCTTTTGTATGTCATGAAAGGGATTGAAATAACAGAATGTTACGGTAAAGGGACCAAGCAGGGTGAATGGAACGATCACTTTTGTCTATGGCATATAAAACAATACAGCTGACCTAGCAGTTTAAAGGTGCTCCCTTTCCATTTGAGGAAACAGTTATACCATTGAAGTAACTTATTCAATATCCCACCTATTGTTTTCTCATTCATTTTAATAAAGAGCTATTGAGCATCTTGCCAGCCACAATTGTTGTCATGATAAATAAGCCAAATCCTAAGCTTAAGGAGCTAGTTGTGCAATAGGGAACATGGAGAAGTAGATCTGTAAATGCAGAACAGTCTGGGAAGTGTTATGTTAAAGGTCAATTCAAAAACAATGGATGCACAGGGGAGGTATTGCTCCTTGGCTGAGAATTTGCCACCTTTTTTGATTTCTAATTCAGTACTTTTTTGCCACACTACAGGCAGAAACGCTGGAGAGGAGAGAGTTCTTGAGGAATTCCCTGGGGTTTACATTATATCATAATCATGTTAAATACATCAGCCATCACATTATGCACTGCTACAGTAAACTTGCTATTAAAATTTGCCATGGGTATAAATAAAACTAGTGTTGTTTTTGCTTTCATAAATTTAACTAGGAATTTTGAAACTAATACAATTATATTTATTGGCACACTTAGAATGGGTAACCTTGTGAAAATTACTCCTAAGTGTTAAAAGAGAGACAGCGGGGGAAAGAAACTAAGGGGGAAAATACACAGAATATTATCTTAACAATTGGAAGGTTATTTTTATACTTACTGTAACTGGCTCTATGAACAAATCTAAGTGACCCCCTAATGTTCTTTATAATCCTCTCTTTCTCATGTTTTAGATTCTCAGGTCAGGAGGACTTGTTGACCAAAAGACTGGGACTTTTAACCAGCTACTTGATCCCTTTGAGTTGTTTCCTATAAATGGTAGAATTCCTGCAAGAAAAAGGAGTTGAGATTCTGAAGGCCAGTGCACACACTTCCTGGTGCCAAGACTCACCATCCCTCACTAACCTGCCCCCAATCACAGAGCCCCTCATTAATTCCCCAATACATTGCCCCTTGTTAAAAGCTGCTACTCTCCTTTAGTCAGAGAGATGTATCAGAGGCTACTTTTCCAATTCTTCCAGCTAACATTTTTCATATTAAAAATTCCTTTCTTCCTTGGCAATCCTTGTTGTCTCAGGAATTGGCTTTCTGTGTGAAGAGTAACTAAACCTGGGCTGGAACCCCCTTGCAGTTTTGACAACATTATTAGCAAAATATTATGAAAGTATGTTCTGGAAATCTTTCTTCACAGCATTTTGATTATATTGCTTATATACCTGAACCTCTCCTAACTATTATTTTCCTACAAATTTAAATCAGAGAAAATATTACAAAAATGAAAGCATATTACAAGACAAGGATGCACATTGTCACCACTTCTATTCAGCATATTGCTGGAAGTCCTAGCCAGAGCAATTAGGCAAGAGAAAGAAATTAAGGGTATCCAAATCAGGAAAGAGGAGGTCAAACTATCACTTTTTGCTGATGATATGATCTTATATCTAGAAAACCCCAAACATTCCACCAAGTAACTCTTGGGATTGATAAACAAATTCAGCAAAGTCTCAGGGTACAGAATCAACGTACACAAATCAGTAGCATTCCCATACACCAATAACAGTCAACCTCAGAGTCAAATCAGAGACTCAAAACCATTCACAATAGGAAAATAGGAAAATAAAATACCTAGGAATATACTTAAGGAAGGAGATGAAAGATCTCTACAAACACTGAGAAAAATCTTTCTATGAAACACTGAGAAAATAAATCACAGATGATACAAACAAATGGAAAAACATATGGTCATGGATCGGTAGAATCAACATTGTTAAAATGTCCACACTGGCTGGGCAAAGTGGCTCACGCCTGTAATCCTAGCACTCTGGGAGGCTGAGGCGGGAGGATCGTTTGAGCTCAGGAGTTCAAGACCAGCCTGAGCAAGAGTGAGACCCCGTCTCTACTAAAAATAGAAAGAAACTAAAAGCCAAAGCAACTAAAAATAGAAAAAATTAGCCTGGCATGGTAGTGCATGCCTGTAGTCCCAGCTACCCAGGAGGCTGAGACAGGAGGATTGCTTGAGCCCAGGAGTTTGAGGTTTCTGTGAGCTAGGCTGATGCCACGGCACTCTAGCCCAGGCAACACAGTGAGACACTGTCTCAAAAAAAAAAAAAAAAAAAAAAGTCCAACTACCGAAAGTAATTTACAGATTCAATCCATCAAAATACCAACACCATATTTCACAGATCTAGAAAAAAATGATTATGCATTTTGTTTGGAACCAGAAAGGAGCCCAAACAGCCAAAGCAAACTTGAGCAAAAAGAACAAATCTGAAGGCATCACATTACCAGACTTCAAAATATACTACAAGGCTATAGCAAGCAAAGCAGTATGGTATTGGCACAAAAATACACATAGACCAATGGAACAGAACAGAAAACTCAGACATAATACATCCACATACAGCCAATTGATCTTTGACAAAGCAGACAAAAATATACACTGGGGAAAAGAATCCCTGTTCAGTAAATGGTGCTGGGAAAAGTGGATAGCCACATGAAGAAGAATGAAACAGGATCCATATCTCTCACCACTCACACAAATTAATTCAAGATGGATAAATGACTTAAATGTTAGTCATGAAACCATAAGAATTTTGGAAGCAAATGTTGGAAAAACTCTTTTAGATATTGGTCTAGGCAAAGAATTTATAAAGAAGACCCCAATGGCAATCACAGCCACAACAAAAATCAACAAATGGGTTTTGATTAAATTAAAAAGCTTCGGCACAGCCAAGGATATAATCAATAGAGTGATTAGACAATCTATAGAATGGGAGAAAATATTCACAAGTTATACATCCAATAAAGGGCTAGTAACCATAATCTACAAAGAACTCAACCGAATCAGAAAAAAAAATCAAAGAACCCCATCAAAAAGTGGACAAAATACATGAACAGAAGCTTTTTCAGAAGAAGATACATCAATGGCCAATAAACATATGAAAAAATGCTCAACATCACTAATCATCAGGGAAATGCAAATTAAAACCATCATGAGATATCACCTTACCCCTGTGAGAATGGCTTTTATTAAAAAGTCCAAAAATAATAGATGCTGGCATGGATGCAGAGAGAAAAGAAAGCTTATACGCTCTTTGTGGGACTGCAAATTAGTACAACCTCTGTGGAAAACAGTATGGAGATTCCTTAAAGAACTAAAAGTAGACCTAACATTTGATTCAGCAATTCCACTACTGGATATTTACCCAAAGGAAAAAAAGTAATTTTATAAAAAAGACACCTGTACTCAAATGTTTATTGCAGCACAATTCACAATTGCAAAGATGTGGAATCAACCCACGTGCCCATCAATTCATGGGTAGATTAATACATTGTGGTATATGTATACTATGGAGTACTACTCAGCCATGAAAAAGGGTGAATTAAATCCATTTGCAACAATTTGGATAGAACTGGAGATCATTATCCTAAGTGAAGTATCTAAAGAATGTAAAAACAAGCACCACATGTATTCACTATTAAATTGGAACTAATTGATGAGCACACATGTGCACAGTAGGAAGTAAAACTCAGTGGAAATCAACCAGAGGGAGGGGGAGGAGGAGATGGGTGAAAACGTACCCAACAGTACAATAAAAACTGTATGAGTGATGGGCACACTTATGACCCTGACTCAAGCATGACAAAATTGATGCATGTAACCAAAAACATTTGTACCCCTGTAAGATTTTGAAATAAAAACAAAACAAAACACCCCCCACCAAAAAAAAAAGGAAATACCTAAAGCTGGGCAATTTATAAAGTAAAAAGGTTTATTTGGCTCATGATTCTGATGATTGGAAAAGTTCAAGATTGGGCATCTGCGTATAGCAAGGACCATAGGCTGCTTTCACTCATGGTGGAGGGCAAAGGCGAGGGCGCCGGTATGTGCAGAGACCACATGGCAAGAGAGGAAGCAAGAAAGAGAAGCAGGAGGTGTCATGCTCTTTTTAACGGCAAGCTATTGCAGAAACTAATAGAGAACTCACTCATTACCAGGAGGGGATCACCAAGCTATTCCTGAGGGATCTACCCCGGTGACACAAACATCTCCCATTAGGCCCCACCTCGAAAAAATTTCAACATGTGGTCTGGGGGTAACAAACATCCAAAATATAGCAATATAGTTTTCTGTCTCCTGGCTTTGGGTTTAATCATATAACTTGCTTGAACCAGTAGAGATTAAAGTTGTTGGGGCTTAGGACACATCAGCCCAAAATAGGACAGTAGAAGATCAGAATATGCCACCCCAAAATATACTTCTTTGGCATATTGTGAGCTGGTTATTCTGAGATACTCCAGACACCGGAGTAGCTCTAAAAACCTGTCCTTTTGTGAAAGAAATTTACTCTCTAAAGGAAATCTACATTAGGAAAGTATCTGTATGAGGAAGAAGGCTGCTCTATCTACATCCCCTGTAAACAGTTGTACTATAGCCAAACTTTACCCCTAAATTTGTGTAAAGCAATGATAGACTCTGCTCTCTGGGAGACGATCCTGGGGAAGAGGCCCATGCAGACCCTAGAAGTGGGCTCAGGGCCATTTGAACTTAGAATTCCTTGGTCTTATGAACCTGGACTGTGGTTTTAGAAGAGGAATATATTTCCTTGTTCTTGTGGACTCCTTGGTCTTTGAAGACAGGCCTGGCTGAAGGAGTGGCCATAAGGAGCTCTCTAGCGTGCGTCACTTGAGTCAGAGCTCTGCTTTCACAAGTCTACTGATAATGCTGGCGCACATAGTTTGATATTAATTTACTAACCGAATTATAAACACTGTATATAAAAGAACTATCAAACAATGAGAGCTGTATTAAAATTTCTCATTTCTATTTTATTTCTATGTCTTTGCATTTCTCTTTTGAAAAAAATATATAAATTCTGTGACTTTTGTATCTAATGTTTATAGTTGTTTTAATTTTATTGTGAATTATAATAGGAAAAAATAGTCTGCATGGTTATTGTTTTGGATAAGATGAAAATGCATTTTTATCACCACGTTTTCTTTCTCATTTATATAATCTGTGGAGGAGAAAGTACAGGTACCTTGACCTTGAACTATACCTGAGGATGAGCTTTTAAATACAGTTAAAACATAAAATACTGTAATTTCTTTTCTTGCTAAATGGTATAAGTAAATTGAACATAGACATTTCCTAGGGCTGTTATAACAAAGAATCACAAACGAGTTGGCATAAAACAACAGAAATGTATTATCTCACATTTCCAGGGGGTAGCAGTTTAGCATAAAGTGTCTGTAGGGTTAGTTCCTTCTGAGGCCTCCAAGAGAGGATCTGGTAATGATGTCTTGCAATTCTTGGCATTCCTGATTTGTAGATTCATCATTCTCATCTCTACTCCTCTCTTCAGATGTCATTCTCCCTGTGTGTTGTCTGTGTCTTCACATACTATTTCCTTATAAGGACACCAGTCATATTACACTCTAGGATACCTCGCATCTTAACTAATTATACCTGCAATGGTCCTACTTCCAAATAAGGTCGTATTCTGAGGTACCTGGGGTCAGGACATGAACGTATCTTTTCTGCACAACACAATTCAACCCATAATATTCTTCCCTCTGACCCACAAAAAAATTGTGTTCTTCCCACATGTGAAATGCGTTCACCCTATCCAAACAACCCCAAAAGTCAATGCATGCTAGCATCTCATCCTAAATATATTTAGAATGAGTTCTAAATCTAATATAATCAACTAAAAAATCATCAGTGTAATTATTTAAACCAACTAAATCAGGTGTGGTGATACTCTGGATATTGTCCACCCTGGAACAAAATTCCTCTCCTGTCAACCTGAGAAATCTAGGTAACAAGATATCTGCTTCTAAGATACAAGGATGAGCTATGCCTAAAATAGACATTTCCATTCCAAAAGGGAAAAAATACAGGAAAAAAAAGCATCACTGGTCTAAAGTAGGTTTGGAACTTAGTGGGGCAGATTTTATTAGGTTCCAAGTCCTGAGAATAGTTTTCTATGACTTGACACTCTCTGTCCTGGGCTTGCCAGGGGGGTCCCACTCCTCTGAGCCCTGCAGCCTTAGACCTGGGTGGCAGCCTATCCCTCTGGAACTGAGGAAGTCCCATTGCCCCAGGCCTCTGCATCTCTAACTCTGTCCTAAGACTCATTCTTCCTTTATTTCATACCATCTCTATCCCTTTCAGTCCTGGCATGCAGTGTCTTTTTGCTGGTATAAAATTCTCAAAAACCTTGTGGGTTTTCTGTGGATGTTCAAGATATTCACAAAGTTAGACACAAGGGTTTTCCACAAATCCTTCCTGGATAACCACATCTCTCTTCCTGGCTACTGCTGAAATGATTGATTGAATCCAGGAGTCACATGCCTTTAGCAATCTCTTTTTGCAAATGGTTGTCTAGCCATAACCTTGGCCCTATTTCCAGAGCATGCTATCTGGATGGGCTGAGAATATTTCAAATCATCAAGAGCTGGCTCCTTTTTGCCTAGCATTTCCTTCTTCAACTTACCTCTTTACTTTCACACTTTACCATTAGCAGAAAGGAGAAACCAGGCCACTTCTTCCACTCTTTGCTTGGAAATATATTTAGCTAAATATCCAAGTTCATCACTTATGTGCTTTATTTAAAAAAAACACCCACACAATAAAACATAACTCAGCCACTTCCACATTTTTAGCAGCTATAGCAGCGCCCCACTCCCTAGTACTAAAATCTGTATTAGATTCCTAGGGCTGCTGTAACAAAGTACCACAAACTGGATAGCTTAAAACAACAGAAGTTTATCATTTCACAGTTCTGGAAGCTGGAAGACTGAAATCAAGGTGTTGGCAGGGTTGCTTCCTTCTGGAGGCTCTGAAGGAATATTGTTCCATGCTTTTCTCCTAGCTTATGATGACATCTGGTAACCCGTGGTGCTCCTTGACTTATAGATACATCACTCTAATCTCTGCCACCATCATCCAAGAGTTCTTCCTGTATTTCTGTGTCTTCACATGGCTATCTTCTTATAAGGACATAGTCACTTTGGTTTAGGGGCTTATCCTACTCCAATATAATCTCATCTTAACTAATTATATCTGCAATAACCTTATTTCCAAATAAGGTCACACATTGTAATATATGAGGGTTAAGACTTCAACATATCTTTTTGGAGGGACACAATTCAATAGTGCTAAAGAAGAGAATATATTCCTTATCACCGTATTTTCTTTGCTACTTACAAATCTATCTATGGAGAAAGAAGTATAGGCACAGTGACCTTGAACTGTGTTCTAAAACCTGTTAAAAACATCAGCTGTAATTTCTTTTTTTGCTAAATGATATAAGTAGATTAACATGGGCTTTTACTTCCATACTTTTCTGAAATCTCACAAAAATGACAGCAAAGGGATAAAACAAAATAGAAACAGTTCGGGGTAAAGAGTATAGGGAAGGAAATGAGAGCCATAAAATTTAGGAAACCGGAAAGTAGATAGAAAAATAATAACATTTAACAGACCTGGGAACACTGAAACCTTAGTTAACAGTGTGGAAAGTCTAGAGGCCAGTAGATTGATAACACAACCTCCCACTTCCTAGCGTACACACAAACCTTGGTGATTGGAGGCTCTAAGAACTTTTAACAGTAGGGGAGCAGGTGAGGCTTGTCCATTGGAGAACTGAGTGAAAGGTGTGTTAGAA
Source organism: Propithecus coquereli (assembly GCF_000956105.1). NCBI lineage: Eukaryota > Metazoa > Chordata > Mammalia > Primates > Indriidae > Propithecus > Propithecus coquereli. Next base: position 83,303 of record NW_012149886.1, read on the forward strand.
ACAGTTAGGTGCCTATAGATCCCTTCCCTGATCCTCTTCAACTGGGTAACTGCCCTTGCCCTGTCCAAGCAGAGGGCTGCAGGTGTATTTTCTGGAAAGTTTAAATCAGAGGGACTCTGACCTTGGGGAATCCAATACACACTTGAGTGTAAAGGCACATGAAATCATAAAGATGATGTGAAAATCAGAAAATGCTGACAAGTCAACTTATATCCCCAGTCAAGAGAGGATTCTTCTCTGGAGAAGCTCACAAGTCGAAGAAAAAAGACATAGAGGTACAGAAATTTGTAGAGTCTTTCCCAAATGCAGGAGCCAAACTACCATCTAGTGAAGCCACCCCTAGAAAAGCCACCTCCTTCATACATGGGGCAGCCAAGCAACTTCTTACAATATGAATACTAAGACAAGAACCACCAAATAGTTGAGGAAAATCCTTAGCATCACAGAGACTGAAACAACAATGAAAATAAGAAAGAGGAAATAAAGATAATGCAGAAGGCAGAAAGAAATCTAAAAAATAAGAATAATTAGTATCCTCAGAAAATATAGAGGCGATTGTACCCTGAAACCAAAATATAAGT
>NW_012149886.1:83933-85982 GCF_000956105.1 Propithecus coquereli
AGATAGAAAATAATTTTTAAAAGTAAAGAGTAATCCAGAAACCTTAATATCCATAAAACAGGAGTTTTAGAAAAAATGTAACTAAGAACTAATTTGACAAAATATCCCTAAATTAAAGGATGTTTATATTCAAAGTGCCTTAATTGTGCCCAATGAATAAAAAGCCATGTATTTTAAGTAACATTGTCATAATGCTTGTTTGTTTTCCAGAAGACTTCAGACAAATAAAACATCTCAAAATCCCACAGAAAGAATAAAATAATAGTATACATACACTGGGAATCAGATGACCTGAACCTTTTTAACAGCAGCATTGGAAATATTGGCTCTAGAATTTCGAGTGATAAGAAACTATCCAACAGACTTCTATAGCCATCCAAACTATGAATCAAGTAGCGAATAAAAATGGATCTTTTTATAGAAGCAAGTTCTCAAAATATATTTTCCCCTATATTTTTTGGAAAAGCTACTGGACTATGTGTTTCAGCAAAATTCTGGAATAATTCAAACTAGAGAAAAATGTAGAGTCCAGAACATAGGATAGAAGAGAAAGAGATGGTTGGAATGTTAGCAGAGGGAAATGCACATTAGTTAGCTACACAGCAGGACTAAGAGATCAAGAGATGTGGGGTTACGGGACTTTCAGAATCTAATAAAGGGTGTGGGGATGCCATGTGATCATTCTGGTGAATAATCCACCTGTACTCATCCATCTCTGTGGATGTGCAACATATGTTCCAACCCTTGTGCTCCTGGGTATGTATCTCTGTGATATTCTCACAAAGGACTAGATGGAAGACGGAGAAGAGGCTAATCTATGCAGTGTTTATGAAGGGAAGATCTATGTATCCATGTCTGTGATGCTACTGAAGGAAAACAAGGTGGATCTACAGCAGTTAACAGTAAAATATTAGCTGCATGCACAGCAACATAGTTAGAATTTAAAAGAGGGGTTTTGAGTGAAAAAAATAGTGAGAAACAATGAGATTTAAAAGCCAATATTATTTATGTAAATTAAGAATATATATAAATAAAAGGATATACTTTGAATACACTGGAACATATCCGTAAGGGGTGAAGGAAAGAATTGAGGAAATGAAGGGAATGTACAAATGAACAAATAAAACCTGAGAAGGGCATTCCCTGGACCCTGCAGTTTACTTACTCTCGCCTCCCTACACCCCAGGTAAAATCTCTGCAGGACCTAGCTGGTGCCTGGGCTTGAGCCTCCTGCTGGGTCTTCCACTATACCTATGAAGAGAAGAGAGCAAACTTCTTTCTATTCTAGACACTCTATGTCACTATTTCCCAGATAACTAAAGGGATTTTAATGAACTTAATTACTGACAGAATTGAGAATGTAAAATTTTCATCTTTGTAATAGAATCTCATAACACAATAGCTTAAAAAATACAAATGGAAAATGACGCCTCGAGGCACATATGTAAAAATTTTAGTTTCCTAACATATAAAAGGACAATAATAGCTTCTGCTTTTAGAGTTATTTGAAAATTAAAATGAAATTATGTATGTAAAATGTTCACTATAATACCTGGCCTAGGATAAAGCACTCAATAAATAGTAGCTACATTAAATGAGTTGGCTGCAAAAATGTGTTTTGACGATGGTTAGTTGGCAGTCTAAGAAACAGTATTGAAAATGGAGGTGACTAGATATCTAGGCTAGATCCAAAAGATAAATTAAACCTTTAAATGACTTGAAGTATAAAGTTATACTCCCTAATTACACCATTGCTAATTGACTAACATTTAGTAAGAGCCTACTGCATACTAGGTAACTATACAATCTCCAAGACAATGTGTTTGGAGCTCCAGAAAAGGTTTCAGATTTCAGAGGTTTCCCTAATCTGCCTATGTGTACATTATTCTCCAAGTGTGGTCTGATAGGGGCCTCTGCAATCTGTTTTGTTACTGGTATATGATGAGATAAGAATAGAAATTGAGAGTAAACATTTAGAAATTTTTATAGCAATGTGACAGAGTCATTTCATATTTTTCGAATGTAATAATTTAAAAATTGGGACTTACA
>NW_012149886.1:86707-101979 GCF_000956105.1 Propithecus coquereli
AGTTAAAAGAGAGTAAGTTAATTTAGATCCCTGGATGACTAAAGCTGGAAGGATATTTTTAGTGACTCTAATGACTGGATCTTGTGGCTTGCTGCAAAGACAGTAATAGAAACTGCTATTGAAGTTTGAAAACGGTGATGAAGAGGAATATGTTGCAAGGTTTCGGGGGGAAATGGGGGAGAGAAGGGAAGTAGAGAAAACTGCTTTCCAATTACATAATAGCAAATACCATGCCTGTCCTTATAGAAGGTCAGAAATGCAGCAACTGAAGCCATCACATAATAGACAATTTGATGACAGTAACTAAGAAAACACAAAAGGCATCTAATCTCCCCCCTACTGATAAAGCTGTCTGAGGTAGATCAATTTAGTCATGGTTGTTGTTAGGAAATTGCTCTTGTTTGATGTTCCACAAGCAGATCATGTAGTTTCCTAGGAAACATCCTTTTTCACTTAAATCTCATTCTCCCACATTGCAGAATCTGATGAGTCACTCAGTCTGACTTTTCTCTCACTTCTCTCTACCCTTTAAAAGGACCCACCAGCTGGAAATCTACTAAATGAAATGAATTTATTAGCTCTTTTCACCTTGTTCTTCACTTAACTCTTGTGTTCCTTCCCTATAAGTCTAACGCTTCCCTGATGTGAAGGGCCAGAAATAATGAAGGAGCTAGCTGAGTGATGTGAGCAAGTGTTGAGCATTGAGTTCTCTCAATTTCTTGGTTATTAAACTATATTTCAGCTTCTGGCTTTAAATGGAAAACATTACATGCATGGAGACATTTTTTCCCTTGTAACCAGTAGTGGAATTTGATGTCAATTTCATTTAATTTCAGATTCCCAGTCACACTTTATGGTTATACGTGCATGTGTATGAGAGAGAGACACACACACACAAAAGTGGAGAGTGGTGTGGGAGATAAAAGAGGGGAAATATAACTAAGAGAATTTATGCAGAATGTTTCAATTCTTGTTTGAGTCGATAGCACTGCCACAAAAATATCTAGAAGCTGAAGATAATCGAAATATAGTTTTAATTCATATGTGATATGCATATGTACAATATGCTTTTAAGAAACTAAAGTAACATGTTCACATCTCCTAAATATGCTGAGTCCACGGTTAATGAAGCCTGCACATTCTAAGCATAGTTGTTTCGATAGTAACATGGGTACAGGCATAAAGCATAGAGGGAATTCTGCTGAGATTTAATGTGAATAAAGGATTTTCAGAACAAAACATCACTGACTTTTTGTTCAGATGGCTGCAGGAAACCACCCCTGTGGAATGGCCTAGATTGCCAAATATAGGTACTCTCTTGGCTGGTCCATGCTCTAAGACAATCTCATTGTCTTCTCCCCTTCTTGCTACACTCATTGAACTCTTACTATGTGCCAGGAACGAGGCTAATTGCTTTCCTTATGTTATGTCATGTAAGCTGAGGTATTGTATCATTACCCCCATTTTATAGATGAGAAAATCAAGGTCTAGCATTGGTAAATGCTTTACCAAAAGTTACACAGTTCAGGGTAGTTTTAGTACCTGGTCTCAGTTCTGATGTCCATGATCTCTATCACTATTCCATGTTCTTTCTCTCATAGGCAAATTTATTGATTTTCTTTAGGGTGAGAGATTCTAGAGGCTACGAAAATGCCTATAGCTGATCCAACAAGGAACTAATTTCATACAAGTAACTATAAATATATCTCAAGCCTAGGTAGGTCTCACCAGTGTGACTCTAAAAAAAGTGTGATCATTACGGTAAGAAACTGGACTTTTGCAGTAAGGTTACCTGGGGCGGAGTTATCTAGCAGAAACTTTCCAACATAGCATCATGTAATCCCCAGAAAGCATTTCATTCCTAGGATATAGATACAGAGATGATCCATTTTCCAACCATCTCCTGTGATGAATGTTCCTAATGTTGTCTGTTGTATCAACATGGGGGGAAGAAGTTATTATGGTGGGACACATTTTACTGGATGACTAGGAGCAAGATCAACTGTGGTTAGAACCATAACAACAAGCTGCGTAAGTGCCTACTTTGATCTGCTTCCCACTTCTGGATTCTTAGCAAACAGCAAGCTGATGAATGGGCTGCATTTATAAAACTCTTCTTGAAAACCAGTTGTATGGCTCCAAAACAAAGCATGTCGGTCTTTAATGCATAACAAACCTTCATAAAACTTCAGTAACATGCAACAATAAACGTGACCGTGTAGTTCAACTGATCTAGGCTTGACTGGTCTTGGACAGACTCACTTAGACAAGTGAGTTGTCTAAACAGCTATAGACATAGCTGTTTAGAGATCTAGGCTGGGCTTGGTTAGGGAGACTCTAACTGCTCTTGCATCTCTCAGAGCAGTGGGCTAGCCTAGGTTCAGTGGGCTAGCCTAGCCATGCTCATTTTCATAATGGTGGCAGAGGGTTCAGAGCACAACTAGAAACACACAAGATCTATTGACACCAGGGTCAGAACTGACACTATCACTATCACATCATCACTTCCACTGAATTCTGTTCAGCAAATAAAGTCATACAACAGAACCCCAAAAATGTACATCCCACTCCCCACAGTGGGGGCAAACTGCAAAGTTAAATGGTAAAAGGTACAGGTATAGAGAGGATAAATAATTGAGGTAGATCGTACAATCTACCCAAGACAATGTGCCACATTTGAAAATTTATGTCTGACAATAATGGTGTCAACTTGGGAAATGTATTTATAATCTGAGTCTTAATTTCCTCTTTTGTGAAACTGTATCATGCCTACCACACAGAGTCCTCGTGAGAACTGAATAAAGAAAAGCATGTGAAAGTCCCAGATAAGAAAATGGAAATGGAGCTGATCCAGGGCTTCAAACAGCTCCATCCTTCTTTCTACTTGGCCTTTCCAATTTCCCCTATGATCCCAATTTCCCCTATGATCCCATTTCAAAGATGTTCTCTATTGGTATTCAAGAGTCTTCTCCTGAGATTGGAAAATTCAATTATAAGATTCTATACTCTCTGTTTTAGCCTCATTTTAGGCCCTCGCATGCTACCATATGACAATCAAGACTACACAAACAATCATTTTCCAGTAGCACAGATGTTGTTTGTTTCATTTAAGAGCCCAAATTCTTATTGTTCCTACTTTTAAAGTCCATTTCCCAGGAAATACTTCATGCACAGGACAATAAAGAGTAACAAATGACATTATTAATATCTAAAGACTCATTAAATTCTACTCAGTATTAAGATATTTTAGACTCTAGAGAGTTCTGAATATAAATGTTCACTTAACCTACCTTTAAATTGCAATATTTCAATAGGAAAAGGAATCAGATTTTGGCCAGCAAATGTTAGATAACAGCTGCTTCCAGAGGGCTGTTGTCTGTCCCCATTTTCCTTAGATGTTTGAATATGCAAAGAAGAAGTCTTTCCTTGAGTATAAGATCACCTTTATTTTCAGGCTCAGGACAGTTTCTCTTGCTTTTTGGGAACAGTCATTGTACAGGTCTCTGTATCTCAAACTTTAGTGGTAATGTCACAAACCCTTCTGGAATCCATCAATGACAGCTGTCACAGACCGTGTACAAAATATGAAGTCATACAGAATTAGAAGTTTGTTGCATCCTTTGGGAGACTAGTTAGGACATCTTGTGACCTGGATGGGTTTGGAGGAGTTGTTTTTCTGAAGTTTGGGATGAGTAGGCTCATGTGTACCTTCCAGTTTGAGGTTGACACTGGATGTGAGGAAGGAAGGTTGGTAGCAAATAGCAGGGTAGGTAGGGCTCACAAAGCCTTGAGACACTCATCCAGGACCCCAGGAAAGTTGGGAGGGGTATTCATGTGAATATCTTTTGCAATGGGAAACAGGAGCAGGGTATATGCCAGTTCACAGAAATATGTTTTTAAAAAGTGGGCTTATACTGGGGGAAAAAGATTGGGACCAGGGTAAAAAAACCAGGCCAAATGTATTTACTAGACCCAGGAAACAAGATTAAAACTGGGTTAACAATGTCCTTGTACTGCTGCTGCCTGTTTTGGTGCCGTGTTGTACTGCCCCCAGGCCTACCCCGCACTCGTTAAATACAAATAGATCTGCATATATGTGACTTCTTCTCCTCTACCTCTCTCCACTTCTGGTAGAGAATATTCAGTGCCATCCATTCCTAGTACTGACGCCGAACTGAAAGGTATCTGTGGGCCTATTTCTGACCTGAGAGCTGACAGGATCTTGGAATAAAACAGAAATCTGGAATTTGAAAAAGAATTTAATTAAGTGACTCTTTACAGAGATGAGGCTGGTGACCACAAGTAATGCTGGAGTTCCCAGGGACTAGCAAAAGTGGAAAACTGTTACCTCTCCCTGGCCTGCAGGGGCAAGGAGAGTAAGGGAAGCCTGAGAAGAGAAGGGGCTGGGCAGTCGAGACCACCTGGCTTGAACGTCATTCTAGAGTCCTGGTTCCTTAAAGAACTGAGACACGGAGACATGGAGAGAGCTAGGAGATATGTGCATTGACCTCTCCCTGTTCTAAGCGCCCGCTGGGGTCTCACACTGGGGGACCCAATCAGAACCCAGAGAGTAAGGGGACCCCGATGATGTCAGGGATCAGGACCAAGGGCATAGAGCCTGGCAGAGAAGGTGGAGGAAAAAGGCCATCAGTGAGGACAAGTGTAGGAAGATGAAAAAAACGCCATGACAATAACTAAGGCCACTGAAAACCATTTGGTATATTCATTGTGACTTTTCTCCTTCAAACAATTACCTCTTTGCCTTTAACTGTCTTCTACTTATCAAAGCTGAGGCCTTAGACATGCAACATTTCACAAATGCATTCATGATTTCTTAGTGTAGGATCTTAGATATTTGTTGTTTTCATTGATTAAAAAACAAAAACCAAAAACAAAAAACCAATCTGTGTGTACTGACATATAATACAGACTTCGTTTCACTAAGAAGGAAGCTCAAAAGGCTTAAAGGAGCTGAGAGACCTGTCTACATCCTTAAAGCGAAATCACAGTGAGATCTGATGCTAAGGTTACAGAACTCTCTGACTGCTAACACACTTGAGTGCTTCCATTAACCTCTGTAAATTCCATGGGACCAATTACATTCCACATTTAATGACTACCTAGTGTGTCTCAGGCACTGTGCTAGGTGCTAAGGAGGGATACAGTGGCAAATAAGACATCACAGAACCAGAAATGTTAATCCTTTTAGAGACCTGCCTAAAAGTGCCTGCAACTGTCATGTTGTTGGTGTGCCAAGGATGATGTTTTGCTGATTTTTTATAATAGTGGAAAAACTAGAGTATACTAATTTGTCTTAGTAATCCTCTCTTCTATATTTTAGATCCTTCTATAGTATTATTTTAACTCCTTTCTCTGTCTCTTCCTTCTTCCCCCATCCCATCTACCTTCCCACAAATGTAAGAGCCAAGATTTTCAGAGACAGTACTGCCCAATTCAAGAATCAGGGCACAGGGATGGGGTTGACTTTCTGATACAAGAGATTTGAGATATTCCTTTTTCTCTGAGAGGCATTGGTCCTCTGATTATAACACTATGATGCTAATTACAGACCATTTCCAGGTATCTGGCAAGGAAACGAGTAAATTACATACAAAATCTCCTTTAACTTATTCCTATGTGTGGAATTTATTTGTATACATCAATTCATTACTTACATTGCTGCTGCCACCAAAATGATTAATGTCATGAGTCCAACAAAAAGCAGATCATCGTGAATTCTAACTTTGATAGCATTTAGCCATAGTCACTCAGGTATAAGTAGTTCTCATTTATTTTAAAATATAGAAATCTGAGTATAAAACAAAGTAAAGATGATTAAAGTGGAGAAAAGCCTTTGGCAAGGGAAACTGAAACATCCCATAACATGTAGTAAACTAACCTTCAACCAGTTGCTTGAAGACAAATAACAATGGCAGGGTGGCAGTGCGTAAAGCACTGTGCCCAACCCTTGGCGTACTTGCCATGGCCACGCTGTTACTCTTCAGCAGATCTCTGAAAGGACAAGATTTCTTTTTCCTTCTGGCTTAGACTTCCCTTCCCTGTAACGTGTTTTTTCTTTCTGCCACTGTTTTTTTTTTTTCCTTCACCTTTAACCAATCTTGGGTCTGGGGAGGATGTTCTTAGCAACTCTGGGACAAGGTGCATTCCATGACAGAAACTTAGAAGTTTGGGTATATCATTTAATTTTGTAAAAACAACTGAAATGTAAAGTAAAATAGTTATAGAACCATGAACATTGGAGAGGGGGCAGGAAAAACAAGATGGAATAAGATGGTATAAGAATGCAAAATTCATCTTGAGCAGGAAGTTAATGGATAATGTCCTAAAATAGACAAATTAAAGAACAATGTAGCATAAATAGTCACAAAAACATCTATGAGCAGAAGATGTTGAAGCTGTTGTCTACGTGGAGTTTGGTAGTGAGTAGGGAGGAATTGGTAGACACAAGGGAAGTTAATGCTTTTCTAGAGTTTATGATTTTTGGCTATGTGCTTTTAATTTTTTTTAAATACATAAAAACAAGTTCTATAAGGTTCGTCAGTTTGAAATTAGGGAAGAAAATAAATTTATCAGAAATCACTCTTTTTTTTTACATGGAGGGATGCTTAGAAACTACGCTTAGGGAACAATTAAGTCCATCACTTCTTTCCCCATGTACCTAGCCAGACATACAAAAATATTTACCACACGATAACTTGTACTTGTACAATAAGCCAGTAATTTTGCCTGGTAATCTCAGTCTCTTATTGCATTAAGTTAGATCTACTAAATAATTATTAAATGCAATCAAAACAAGAAAAAAAATAGGCAGGATATTATACAAATTCAAACATAGCTCATAAGACAGTGTAGTCAAAGAACAAGAAACATAAATGCAGATCTGGTGATGCCTATTGGAATACCCCAGGGGAGGGTATTCAGGTACACTGTCCAGGCTGGCTGGGTCACACATGCTGAGAATGAATGGGGCAGAACCAAGAAGGAGCTCTTTTATCAGTTAGGGGAAACAAGGCAGAGCTGGAGTAAACCAACCAACTAAGGCAATTGAAGTCCATACTAGAGCCAGGTGTTGAGAATCACAGCTATCAGACTGTCAATAAGGGTTGAGGATGGGCAGTTGACCTGCTGCAGAGCTGTAGTATAGACACTGAAGGGCCAGCTTCACAGTGCAGTGAGTCCGTAAATCCTTATAAGGCATGGTCAGCTGGGCACTAGGTTCATGGGCTAGTAAGACCAAAGTGAAGACCAGCCTCCAACTAACCAGTGAGCATGTAGAAAGGGCTCCATACTGGTTAAGTCCACCCCTGCTCTGCACAAGCTCACACTCTGAGTTTACATTTCAGAAGGGGTGAGTAGAACACGAATAGGGCGCAGCATAATATGACCCTCTGGACAACAGCCAACTGACCTTCTGACCAAGGTCAGGTAGGACCTCAAGCATATGCTGAATTTATTTTTACATGCTCCTTGTACTTATCTTTAGCATCTCCATTTTCAAGTCTCATTCACTAAAATTTCATCCTGAGTCATTTCATGTTTTAAATATATCTATGCATTAAACTTCCTGAAAAGTCACACTGTAGCTCTGTGCTCTAAAATGGTTGCAGGGTTCTCTCCATCCAGGCCTTACCAGGGCAAAGGAAGCACACCCCCTACTAGAAATAAATTCTGGAGGCGGTCTAGTCCATAGGTGCTCTATGTTTGATAGGCCTAGAGATAAAAATATTCATCCCTGGGATTTCACCCTCCCTACCTAAGCTGACTGCAGGTTTACAGCCCGACCAAACCAGTGCGCAGCACATTCACCCACTGGACCTTTTTCTGGGCCTTCAACACCAGATTCTTTGCTAAACATTCCCGAGGAAATTGTAAGCTAACCCTATATTACTGATGGAGAGTAGAGGATCAAGGCCTCCTCACCCTCTTCATTTTCTATAGATTCTTTCTATTGAGTGTGGGTCTTTTTCCCAGAAATCCCCTTGCTCTTATTCCAGGCCCAGTGCTCTTGACTGATGCTATAGTTGCCGTGGGTGTCTTAATTGCTTTAAAACCAATGACACAAAAATTTGTGTCTACTGTCATAGTCTGCTAAGGCTGCCATAAAAAAGTACCATAGACTGGGTGGCTTAAACAATAGAAATTTATTTTCCCACAAACCTGGAGGCTGGGAAGTGCAAAGTTAAGGTCCTAGGTTTCTGGTGAGGGCTCTCTTCCTGGCTTGCAGATGTATACACGCTGAGGGAAAGAGAGGGCCCTGCCTTCATGGCCTCACCTAATCCAAATTACCTCCCAAAGGCCCCAGCTTCAACTACTATCACACTGGTGTTTAGGGCATGCATATATGATTTTGAGGGGGACATAAACATTAATTTCATAATACCTACTCAGCATAAATATGAGTATGTTCCTTGCTCACAGACCTGGCTGCCTCAGGGTGAATCCGGAGCATGTTCCCTTGATTTATTATTTAACCCTCTGTTTAGGCTAATATATCCTTCTTCATTGGTTTTCCTCCAGTCTCTCTTAGGGTTAGCGACCTTAGATCATACCATCCACAGGAGATGCAGCATGCGTTGTGGTCCACACAACATAATTTATGAGTGTAGTCACTCCTGTGCCTTCTGTAGAGTAACTTCCACCCCGAAACCCAGCACATTAATTTTTTTCTTCCACTTCAATTACATCTGTAGATCGGTGTAGAGGTTTGCTTTGTTCGCTAAGAAATAGCACAGGACCAGAACTCAAGGATGCTTGACAGGGGCATGGGTACTGCTGATGAGACTTGCTCCTGGCAATGGGGTGATCATAGAGACAACCAGCTTCAAATTTCATATTAGCTCTCAACGTTACATTTTATATTAATTCTCTATCTATTTAATAGAGTCCCCAGTGACATGTGTTGGCATTCTGACTTTAGTGTTTTGACCATTTAGAGGATGGCTTGACCCAGGCACAAAGCAATCTGACAGTCTAATTTCTCTCATGCCACCTCATGTGTCTTCTGCATTGAAGCTGGGGGGAATTCAACACTGAATTTTGTCTGCAATTGCGATGTGTTTGAAGATGCAATGTACGTCTTCAAAATCACGTGGGAGAGGCTTCCAACTGGCTAGGACTTCAACAGAATGATTCAAAGCTTAAGTCATGGACCGATTATACAGCTCTATGCTGGTAAAAGAGAAATACCAGGGAAAAGGGTGGTTTCTTAAAAATTTAGATAGGAAGGGAGCAGATGAGAAAGGGAGGAAGAAAGAGATGGGCATAGAAATAGACAACAAATGTCTTTCATCCATTAGCGCTTTTCTTATTGTAATAATATAGGAGATATGGAGAGTTCTTCTTTTATTATTGAATCTTCCTCTAATGTTAAATATGGGTTAAAATTAGTTATTAGTCACTGGGTATAGGCACTTCATTTTTTTTTCTTGAGCATTAGTGAAGTTGTGTTATGCTATTGATAGACTTGAAAGAGCACATGTAGTTCAGGAGGTTTTAAGGAGAGGTTTTCAGACATAGGGTATTTTGGAGTCAAGAAACCTTCATTCAATTCTAAGCCCTTCCCTTAATTATGGTATATAAATTATTTAATGTCTCAGGGCCTTAGTATTCATATTTACAAATGAAGAGGTATGATTAAATAACAACTAAAAACTAGAATTCCTGATAGTAATATTCTATTCTATTCTTTAGTGTTCTTGAAGTTGACCACAGATGAGAAAAATCATGTAATTTATCATCAAAAACAGGACATGTTTGATATATCCAAAATCAGAATGAAATATAGCCGTGTTAAAGAATTGACCTTTTCCGTGTTTGAAAGACCTCAAAGGGAGGTGGAATGTAATTCAATTAAGTTTTAATAGGGACTTTGGAAATAAAAGTTCCACTGTTAATAGAGGACACTTTATTTACATGCATGTTAGCATGTCTGCACCGCCAGCCCTTATACTGTGAGGAGCCGTGCCTGGAGTTGACATTCAGCAGGCTCCTTTGCTAAGAGTCCACCTCAGTCGATTCCTTGCTTCCACCCACTCATGAAGTCGAGAGTCTTTCTTGGGGTTCCCATGGCACTAGTGTAAACCTTACCACAGTAGTCAGTGCACTGTTTTATAATTGTTGGTTTCCTTGCCTCTCTCTTCCATTAGCTTGAGAGTATAATCTGGCTCTTTTGTCTTTGTTTCTCCAGGACACAGGCAGCAGGGCTGAGACTAGAGGCAGATAAGAGAAGCATCTAGGTAAGTGCAGGGTCAGCATTTGCACAAACCTGAGAGTGTGCCCCTCCTTAAATTTTGTACCCTAGTTGCCTCACTTGGCTACCCTGGTCCAGGCAATGATGAGCAGAGTGGTTGACACATAATAGGCCTCTAGCAAGCCAGGGGTGTGAGGAAGTACTGCACTTCAGAGTCAGGCTTTCTTTTAAAATGCAGGCTTTAACATTATTCAGGTATGGTGAGGCCAACAGATTAACAGGCAATTGCTGTTGAAAAGACAGTTTGTTGCTCACAGTTCCCAAGGGTGATGGCATGGCATGCCATGCAGGTGACACACGGGGAAGGAGTGGAGTCAGGAGGCAGAGGGAGAGGGGGAAAAAGGTGGGCAAAAGGCTTTATTGTGATTTCCACAGGAAAGGAGGGGTGAGGGAGGGTAAGCAAATTTAGGATTAGCTAGTTTGAATAACTTAAGGAGCTGTTTCTAGTTAGCTGATGCCTGGGCCTGGGGTGAATAGGGCAGGTAGACGGTAGCACTGAAAGAGCCTGACAAAGGATGCTGTTGGGGTATGGGCTCGGATTAATTGGTTTGCATATGAAAGGTACACTTGTGGGACAGTCCTAGGAATTGAGTAGCTCTGGAAGGGCAGTCCCTCCAGGGACAGCAAGTCCCCCAGATGTCAAAGTATCAGAATCAGAAGACATGCTTAATATAGGTTGTCCTGAGTTTGGATTTGTGCCGTCATAACAAGCCTCATGACTTTAGGAAATCAACTTCTATAACGTAGCAACCTTACTGGGTTGTTATGTGGATTAAAGCAAAGAGACTGGTACATAGTAGGTACTCAAGAGATGATAGACTTTAGTCAATGATCGAGATATACGCAGGAGAATATCTATAACATGGATTATATATGTTGCATGTTTATACACATAAGACTAAAAAAATCTCAGGCAATAAATACTTTAATTTGGGTGGAGGGGGCTTCATGGCTGTTTTGAAAATGACTTCCACTTTTGGTCACTTCTTTGAATATTATTCGGAATATTCCTGCAAAGTAGATGAACTGCTTCTGGTAACTTGAATCTCTCTTGAGGCTCCTGAAACTTCTTGTTTTGAACAAGGCTAAAAATAACCCAAGTACCTTCCTTCCTTGTGGGATGATGGTGCTACAGACTCCACAGAAGAAGTCAGGAAATACAGGGGACCGTGTCTGTGTGTTCCAAAGAAAGTTTATGGAACTTTCCAAAGCTTCAGGAAAAAGTTAGTTTGGGCTGCTTTGCAAGTTTTAGAAGTAGCTCTCTCTAGGCTGGTACAGCGACAGCAGCAGCAGGGATTTTTACTAGCATTAGGGAATATTAAAGAGAAGCCTTAAGTATGGTGTATGGAAGCAGCACCAGACAAACGACAAGCTTTGTCATGGAACATTAGCTTTCGCTTGCCAACGTTTAGGGATTGGGAGTGATACAGAGCTATTAACTTCAGACCTTTGTCTCCCGTAGCAGGGAAAACATCAGTGGATTCGGAAAGAAGAGAATCACAAATGATGTGTTGTGTGAGCTGCGAAGAAGAGTTACTGTGTTTGCTGCAGAGACAAACATAGCAGCTTTCTCCAGGGACTTGCTGCTATTCTCATGCTGTCACTCAGTGTAAAATAGGATTCTGATCAGGCATCCTGTGACAGTGAGAAGCTTTCCCCTGGGCCTCCTTCGGGGGGTTGGAGTGGGTCTTTGCCAGTGTTAGGAGGCTGACGCTGCTTAAACTGAGCCTAAATGTGTAAGAGACTGGAGTGTGGGTAGCATAAACATGCTCCTAACTTCTCTCATTATAACAGTTGAAATATTTCTTTGGAATCTTCCATTTCATTTCCTCCTGGACTAAGAAGCACCAGTGTACTTCGGAACAGTGACAATAAGGCCGTACACCATGGTGTCCTAGATACTCAAATGCAATGTTATTAAATGATAACTGGTCTCTTTACTCTTTTTAATTGTTTATGTGTTTTTAAAAGAAATAGCAAGGTAACATTTAATGTAACTTTTGCATTGTGGAATGGCAGTGACCTTTGGAAAATTGCTTTCATTTATGAGATAATTTATAACCTGTAGAAAATATTAGATATCTTAATATTTTCTTTTAGTCTCTTACTTTGTCATTGTCACTGTTTCTTTTTATTGCATTAAGGAGATCTAGGCCAGGCGTGGTGGCTCATGCCTGTAATCCCAGCACTCTGGGAGCCCGAGGCAGGCAGATTGCTTGAGCTCAGGAGTTCGAGAACAGCCTGAGCAAGAGCAAGACCCCGTCTCTACTATAAATAGAAAGAAATTAGCCAAACAACTAAAAATAGAAAAAATTAGCTGGACAACTAAAAATATATAGAAAAAATTAGCCGGGCATGGTGGCGCATGCCTGTAGTCCCAGCTACTCGGGAGGCTGAGGCAGGAGGATCGCTTGAGCCCAGGAGTTTGAGGTTGCTGTGAGCTAGGCTGACGCCACGGCACTCATTCTAGCCCGGGCAACAGAGTGAGAATCTGTCTCAAAAAAAAAAAAAAAAAGAAGATCTAGTACATAGCTGAGCTGTTAGGGTAAAACAGCTGTATATTTTCCAAACAGCTTCTGTGATGTAGACTGAGACAGAGTACTGAGTTGTGCCCACTGTTTACCTGATTAACCTCGTGTTGTTCAATTAAAGCTCTTCGTTAAGGTACAAAAGAAGGAGGAAGAGGAAGAGGTAGTGAAATGGTGATAACATTTTCATATTTGGGTATTTACAGAATACCAGGCATTTCCCTGTGCTTTTTACTGTGATTTTCACAGATAATCTGCAAAACAGCTTGATGGGGTAGTGGTTATTATGGATCTCCATTTTATAGATGAAGACTCCAGAGCACAGAGAAGTTAAGTAAATTCTCCAAAGTCAGAACTACTGAGTCACCCAGAAATTGAAAGTAATTCTGATAAAACTAGTCAATTATTTTTTTTTTTTTTACCAGATTATACAAGTAATTATTAAAATCAAATCACATGAAAGGGCTAAAAGTGAAAAAAGTCTCCCCATTTTTCAATCCTGCTCTATGGAGAAATACATTTTTAATTATTGTTTATATTTTCTTGATATATATCTCCATATTTCTAAAATGTGATTGTATTTTTTTTAATTTATC
The DNA here is from genome assembly GCF_000956105.1 of Propithecus coquereli. Lineage (NCBI taxonomy): Eukaryota > Metazoa > Chordata > Mammalia > Primates > Indriidae > Propithecus > Propithecus coquereli. The sequence goes on from NW_012149886.1 coordinate 100,102, forward strand.
AAGTTTAGATCTTACAAACTTCCTGTTATGGCATATATGAATTTATTTTGCCTACACACATTCCCATTCCAATTCTTTCCTCATTCTCCCAATTACAATTTTTACATTATTATTTCCATATAAATGATATATTCTGTCAGATTAGGTTATTCCATTTTCTTTTTCATATAACTTTTAAAAATTAGTTTTATTAATAATATTTGTTTAACTGCTTCATTTATTTATTTAACTATGTACCTCTTACAAGTTTCTTCACAAATGTTCTAATAGATCTGTCAAAAACCAAAACTCTTCAGATGACCTATAAGTTACAAGACTCTCTCCCAGGTGACCCTCTTTCTTTTTATTTCAAGAGAGACTGGTTTGCTTTAGGCCTCCCTGTAGCTTTCATGTGAAGACTTCTCTGCACACCTGTGTTGGATACCATCCTTTCTGCACCTATCTCTTTCTCTTCCTATGCTTACTCACTCATTTTTGGTGGCATATATCTTCCAGTTACTTCTTCAAAAAGGATATGAAAAGAAAGGTTATTGATTTGCAGAAGTTCCTCATATATTTTAGAGATTAACCCCTTATCAGATATAGGGTTTGCAAATATTTTCTCCCATTCCGTAGGCTGTTTTTTCACTCTGCTGATTATTTCCTTTGCTGTACAGAAGCTTTTTAATATGATGTAGCTGCTCTTTTTTTTTCTTTTTTTCTGTTTTGTTGCCTGTGTTTTTGATGTCATATCCATGGAAACAAGGTCTTCAATTTCCCCCCTGTGTATTCTTTGAGAAGTTTACAGTTTTGGGTCTTACATTTAAATTTTTAATCCATATTGAGTTAATTTTTGCATATGGTATAATATAAGGGATAAATTTCACTGTTTTTCTTTGTATGCAGATATCTAGTTTTCCCAGTACCATTTGTTTAAAGGTCTGTTCTTTCTCCATTGTGTATTCTTGGCACTCTTGTCAAAAATCAGTTGACTATATATATGTGATTTATTTCTGAGCTTTCTATTCTATTCCACTCATGTATCTGGCTGCCTTTATACCAGTACCCTATTGTTTTGATTATAATAGCTTTGTAATAAAATTTGAAATCAGGAAGTATGATGCCTCCAGCTTTGTTCTTCTTTCTCAAGTTTGCTTTGGGTATTTGGAGTCTTTTGTGGTTTCACATGAATTGGAGAATTGTTTTATCTATTTTTATAAAAAATGCCATTGGAATTTTCATAAGGAATTCATTGAATCTGTAGATCACTTTGGTTAGTATGGAGATTTTAACAATACTGTCTCTCAGTGTATGAACACAGGATGTTTTTCCATTTGTTTATGTCTTCCTTAATTTCTTTATCAATGTTTTATAGTTTTCAATAAAAAATCTTTTACTTTCTTGGGTAATTTTATTCCTAAACATTTTATTCTTTTCAGTGCTATTGTAGATGAGATTGTCTTCCAAATTAGATTTTCAGATAGCTCATTGTTAGTGTGTAAAAAAATTAGTGAAAGACATGAATAGCCATCTCCAAAGAAGACATGCAAGTAGCCAAGAGATAAATGAAAAAGTGCTCAAGGTCACTAGTCATCAGGAAAATGCAAATCAATACTACAATTAAATATCACCTCACACTTGTCAGAATGGCTATGATATAAAAAAACAAAGATGACATATGTTGGCTAGAATGTGGAGAAATTAGAACTTTGCACACAATTGACTGGAATGCAAAATGGTGCATCGACTATGGAAAACAGTATAGAGGTTCCTCAAAAAACTAAAAATAGAACTACCATATGATCCAACAGTCCCACTTTGGGGTATTTATACAAAAAATTCAGGCTGGGTGCGATGGCTCACGCCTGTAATCCTAGCTCTCTGGGAGGCTGAGGCGGG
>NW_012149886.1:104589-110521 GCF_000956105.1 Propithecus coquereli
AGGATACAAGCAAGAAAGTGAAAAGACAATTGTTTCTCACTGTCTTTTAATATACACTCCCTTTTTGCTATACCATATTATCTTTAAAAATTTTGTGTTTTCTTCATAAATATGATGTTTTACATTTCATTGATTCTTTATAGTTTAAGAAAGATTTATAGTTTAAGAAGATTCTATATGTTCAGAAGCACTGTCTTATTTTATTGATACAGAAATTCCTAGTATAAGGCATATTATTAACTCTTGACAAATGGAGGAAACCTCATTCTGGTGGTTTAATTAACATGCCCAAGATCACACAGTCAAGTTTTCAAGCATCTCCAAATAGAATTTTGTCTGCACTCACTTCCAACTCTAATGCCTAATTTGTGGCAACTTTATGTAATAAATAAACAAATAAAGGGAAGAAGAGAGGGAATAAAAAGATGAATTTCAAGCATTCAGTTTAAACAGTTTTCTTCTAAAAGATATTTGTGAATTTTCAAAATTAGGTTGGAGGTACTTTGATGATTTTAATACATTATATGATACACCATTACTATCACAGTGAACAATTGAGATTTGACTGAAATAATAGAATAATCTATACATCACTGATGTTTGTAGAATCATTTAATGAAGCCAGCAACATGCTGGTTGGTGAGGGAGAAGTGTAAAAACAAGGAGACACAGTTCACATATTAAGGTACTTTTACAGTTGATGTTAGGCAGGCCTGTTGTGTGGCATGAACAAAATTGACAGCCACATCTTCAGGGATTTCTCTACCTCTAGACATAATTTAATGGAGCTAATGCATATTTATTACAGTGCGACTCTCATTAAACAACAACCTGGCCATTAGACATAAAATCCCTGCAAGCAGCATGATCCATTTTCTGCAAAGGACCTTCTTGACCACAGAGACCCTGCTTCAATTACACTGACAACTTCATGTGCTGTGAACTGGAGGAATGAGAGGCAGGAGCTCTTGGCCTTTTGTAGCCCGGTCTGTCTGCGAGCCTTCTGGTGGATTCGAAGGAGGCCTACACTGCTTTCCTGCAGGTAGAGGCCAAAGATTGGCAGGGCTGACACCTACCTCCAGGGCTGCCTCTTGTCAGACGCTCAGGCTTTGTCAGCTGAGCTCTAGCTGAGGATTACGGCTGATGCCCTGTTTTTGTGGAGAGGACTTGCTGGGCTGGAGAACTGAGTCTGTGGGGAAAGGGGTCCTGACACACCCTTTTTCAGCAGTCTCTGAACATTTGTCCCAGTCTCACTGGTTCCGAGGCATTCGAATGATTCCTTAAGTTCTGAATCAAAGAACATTTCTCATCTTGCTGAATATTTAGTTAGCCAACCAGTCAGTTGTCTGCTTTCTTAGGCCTTGCTTAAATAGTATCCTGTCTATAAAATCTTCTGTAAATCCAGGAAGGCTTCATCTCTTTTATTCTCATTCTCTCACTGTGCTATTTATACTCGTTTGGTACTTAGGACACTGTGGCTTACATGATGAAGGTGGTAACGATGGTAATGTTAATGATGCCGTTGTTAAGACAGTATATGCTTCAGAGACGGCCCTGTGTTTGGTCAAGTTGCTCACACTCTCTGTTTTCTCATCTGTAAAATGGAGGCAATAATATCTTTCTCTAATTGAGATTAAGAATAAAAATGTACATAAATTGCCTGATAGTCACTAAAGTTGTTTTTATTTTCATTCTCACTTTTGTATTACTTAAAAATTATTGATTTAGATTATACTTTTCTATTATATGTAATAATATATGTTATATGAGAATCTGCCTTTTTAAAAAACCTAACTTTGCACTGATAGGTCTTACCTAAGTATGCATGTCTCTTCCTTCAAGAGTTTACCCTCAAGTAAAAAAATGTTATTTTACCATTTTATGTTGGTTGCTTTCTGTCATGGGCCCAGGGTTGGGCTGACTCATCTCCATTTCCCTCTGAGTTCCTCTTTTGGTCATTTATATATATTTGTGTCATGATCAGTTTGGCTGTAAGTTATGTTTGGTGATCATAGGATTGCACTGGGGACACCTGAGCTTATGATTTATGTGCTCATCAGGGAAGGCAAAGGCTTCTGAGAACTATAGCTTTATTCTGATAAACTCCAATGCCTAGGTCTCAGTGCTTTGCCTTGGGAGAAGAGGAATGGGTTGCTGCTGTCTACCACAAATATCAAGGAATGGTTCCATCCGCTTACAGCCACAGCTACCACTTGTCTTGTACTTTACAGTTGTTATAGTGAATTGTTAGGTGCTATCTATTGTAATCCACACTACACCACTGCCTTGGAGGTAGGTTACACACCCATTTTACAGATTGAGGCACTAAAGCTCAGAGGTATATAGGATTAGCCCAAGATTGCCCAACTGATGCAAGCCTGCATCTCAGGTTTTCCGACTCCAAGTTGATCTTCTCTATGCTGCTGTAGAGGTTTATCCTTCTGGCACCCACTTTCATTGTCTCACAGTAATCCCACAAAGTCAGACCCAAAGAAACTCACAACACACTTAAATGAAATGAGTCATTCTCCCTGGGGAAGGGTGGCCAAAAATGTTTTATTTCAGACTATCTTCTTGGAGGGATTCCTGCTCAACCCTGCCCCAGGAACATATTTCAGAAATATGAGGGATGATTATATTTAATAGCTTAAAAATCCCCCTTTATGATCATTACACATCACTCTAGGGGAGATCTCCCTCTACCCAGTGCTTTTGGCCTTTTAGGAGAACATGTTTCCCCAATAACTCAAAGGCCAAGTCCTTGGAGAAAAATGTACTATTGCACATAGTAATTTATATTATTCTTCCAATAATTTGCAGAGAAGATTCATTTATATGTTGGAAGGTTGGGAGTTTATGGGAATTCTTACATTTGCCTAAACAGTGCCTTTGAACCATTGAGTTCTACTATTCTGTTATTTTCTCCTCATCTCTTTATGAAGGGAATTTATTGTGACTAGGACTGTTACTGCTACTTTTTTTTTCTTTTATTTCAGCACATTATGGGGGTACAGATGTTTAGGTTACGTATGTTGCCCTTGGTCCCTCCCCCCAAGTCCGAGTTTCAAATATGTCAATCCTTTGGGTGGTGCGCATTGCACTCCTTGTGTATACAAATACCCGTCCCCTCCTCCCTCCTCCCCCCTTCTCCCTGCCCAACATCCAATAGATGTTATTCTTATATGTGCATTTATGTGTTGATTAGTTAATACCAATTTGATGGTGAGTACAAGTGGATCCCGTTCTTCTGCTCTTGTGGTGCCCCACTTTGGATAATGGGCTTAAGTTTAATCCAGAAAAGTATAAGAGGTGCTACATCACTGTCGTTTCTTATGATTGAGTAATATTCCATTGTAAACATATACCAAATTTTGATAATCCACTCATGGATTGACAGGCACTTGGGTTGTTTCCACATTCTTGCAATAGTGAATTGTGCTGCCATAAACATTCGGGTGCAGATGTCTTTATCGTTTTGTGCTCTTTTGGGTAGATTCCTAATAGTGCTATTGCTGGATCGAATGTTACTGCTACTTTTTAAAGCATAAATATATTCTCATAATGCCAAAAGGAATTATAAGGTCCAGAAACCATAACTCAGTCTGAAACTATGTGGAAGAAAACTCAGGGCAAGCTGGGAGTCTGAGAGTTGGAAATAATGCCAAACCCAACCTAGCACAGAGACAGGGAGCTGGCAAAGCAAGCTTGAGGCCCTTCAGGTAGTCAAGGCATGTGTGAATTTCTGAGTCTGTGTGTGTTGATGTCTGAAGGGATATTGCAATTCAGGGACTAAAGTGACAAGTGGTGTTTGAAACCTGTGTCCATGAGCACAGCAAGGACATGAGATGTGAGTAAATTGGCCAGGAGATGTCTAATAGCCTGAACCAGAGGCCAGTCACAGGCAAGACTATCCTTATAAGGAAAGACTGTTGGGTGATCACCCCAGCTGGTGTTCTGGCTTCTCAGTGGGCTTTGGGTTTTACAGCCTAAGTAAACCCCAGCCTCCAAGTCCCCTAGGCATTTGCCAAGTAGATCTCTCAGAGATGCTTTTATCCATTTTGCTCAGGAATAGCCTTTATGAGATCGTGTGATAAAGAGTCATGGGGCTGCATTCTAAGCATGGCAACTTTTACGTGACCAATAAATTCGCCTGACTGTCTGAGACCAAAATTGGTCTCAGTGGATGTAATTGAACTTGTGTTGTGTTTTTGATTTTTCATCCCTTGTTTTTTTTTTTTTTTTTTAGCATGGCCAGCACTAATAGGTTGTTCCAGTTATATGTAACTTTAGGCCCTTTTAGGCAGAAAAATGAGAAATAATTCAATTTTACTTTTGCTGCATAAATGAGAGCTGGAGCTTTGGGAACGTGTTAAGCAGTAACAACAGAAATCACTTGTTTCCTAAAAAGGCATTGTCTGGAACAACAACAACAAAAAGCTACTTTAATGGAAGCCTGGGGTGACTTTAAGAAAGCCCTATGGGGATTTTAAAAGGGTATTGCTACCTACAGTTCGAATGAAAAGTAAAATACAAAAACTTGCTTTTATTAATACTGATTTCCCAGAATGTATCTGTTGTTAACTGGGTTGTCCACAAAGATGCCCCTGTAGCTGAGCCCTATACTACTCCATTTATGTGCATCCAAATTTTGACAAGCACAGTTCCAGAACACCCTGCTAGCATTTCCCCCAGAACCCCGTCTGGGCATAAAAAGAGGATCATGAATGTTTTTCTTTATGAATAAATCCTAGAACACCTTGCTTTTGTGGCCCATCCTCAGGAAATAACCCCTTCTCTCTCCCCTGCATCGTTCCTTATCAATAATAGAACCACGCAGATATGTTTTAGAACTACTCTCCAAAAGGTTAAGACTTTTACTGAGTCTTTTAACAAAAGCCCCCTAAATAGTGAGCAGCAGAGTGGTACCCCATTACTTTGGCTCAAAAGAGAAGGAGGGAGTTGACTACAGATTCTCATCTTCTCCTTCTAAGTCATCCACTTCTTTGTCAATTTACTATGGGGCCAGCAGTACTGATTTCCTTTTTCCGTCCTCCTAAAATCCAGATCCTGAGATAATTTTTCTCACTTATCTTGACTAATTAATTTATTTTTACAGTGTGATCTATCTTTCATGTAGGTAGCTGCATAACTGGTTCCATTTTTCATTAACTTTTCCAGAACTTTGTCTTATTCTTTCTTATCCAAGATCAACTATAGTATGTCTTCTCAGAAACTTCTGTTATTAATTTTTTTCCAAAACAGTCCATATTGAATGTAATTTTTACTTTTTCATGAAATCTGGAGCAAATATTCAGGAAGAAGATGAGGGTGTTGCACAGTTCTAAATGTGGGAATTATGGATTCCCGAGAGTTTCTCAAATAGTCTATGTCTGTACCAGCTGAAATGCTGCTCTTCCCTCTGCAATATTGCCAACTCCTAGAAGTCAGCAGGGTCCCAGAGCCCAGGAATAGAAGGATTTGATAGAAGATTGGAAGCTCTGAGAGCCACAGAGTGGAGGTAAGGGGAAAAAGTACCACTGATGGGTAGCTTTTGCTGTGCAGGAAGATGAGATATGCTTTCCTCAAAACCTTCAAAGGCTGTGTTTCTCAAATTGCAAAGTGCACGCAAATTACCTGGAGATTTTGTGAAAATGCATATTTGGATTTAGATCCTAGGTGATTCTGATGCTGGTTGTCCAGGAACCACATTTGAAATAATAAGGTCTAAAGCTGCATTGTCCAATGGGGTAGCTACTAGCCACATGTGGCTCTTAAGCAATTGAAATGTAATAAGTCTGAATTCAGATGCTAGGTATAATACACATAGGATTTCAAAAACATATGCCAAAAATAATGAATGTAAAATTTCTCATTAATTTTATATTGATTACATCTTAATAGTTTGGATAGATTGAGCTAAATAAAACAAATT
>NW_012149886.1:121481-123130 GCF_000956105.1 Propithecus coquereli
CCTCACTTTGGATAATGGGCTTAAGTGTAATCCAGGAAAGTGTAAGAGGTGCTAGATCACTGTCATTTCTTATGATTGAGTTTTCATTGTATACATATACCAAATTTTAATAATCCATTCATGAATTGACGGGCACTTGGGTTGGTTTTCTTTTTCCGAACAAAACACTAGCTTGTGTGAGGACAGGCCAAGTCATGAAAGAATTATGGGAAATGTGTGCACATCTCCACACCATTAACCAAAGCAAGTAGAGCTATGTGATCCTTGATAGTTCTAGAAGAAAACTACAGAAAACCAGGATTATTTGGGACACAAGGTCCCATGCAAAAAGAGCTTGTGGGGATCACGGAAATGTAGAGATGCAAGATACTGTGTTCAAATATTAAGAAATAGCATTATAGAGAGGTGGTATCACCTAATGGTTCTGAGCAGGGGCCCTTTGGTCATGTTGCAAAAGTTTAAGGCATGTCTCTTGTACCTCTTAGCTGTGTGATCTCTACCAAATTATTTAACTTCCTTGGGCCTTGGTTTCTATATCTGCAAAATGGGGGTGAACCTGACACTCAATTTAAAGGGTTGTTATGAGGATTAAATTATGAGAATTATGTTTGACATTTAATAAGAACTCAGGAAATATTAGTTATTATTTACAGGATAGAAATAAATGACATTCTTTGTTTTGTTTAGGGTAGATATTGATATCTATATCTATTTTCTGACACTTATTGACAAGAAGAGTTAAAAGGAAACTTAAGATCATCTAGCTAATTCCCATTATTTTACATATATGTAAACTGAGGCCCAGAGTTACTGGGCTGGAGACATTTTGGTCTAATGTACTCTGTTTCCCACTCATGGGACTGTAATAATTTAAATGACTCAAAAAAATGCTCATACATAAAATTAACATTTTCCTTTTTGAGCACATATTGGATTTCTCTTTTGATTCTCCAAACATCTTGAGTATTCTTTTAGTTTTGATGTGAAACATTTCGATTTTTTTTCCTGAATTTATTGGTAATGCTTTAAGCATTTTGCTAGTTAGCTTGAACAGAACTGGATGTCAAATTGAATTGAAGAGTCCTCATTATGGTAAGAGAGACTCTACGCTGACTGTGGAAGAGTTTTCATTGGGAAGGGATTAGATGATTCAGGATATGTAGACTGGGTCTTTGGATCTGTCACCCGTCTTCTATAACTCTTCCCTCTTCTCTCTAATTCTTATTCTTTAATTTTCTCTATCAGATTCTAGGACACTGCCCCATCTGTCCAGTGATACAATTTTATGCAATATTGACTTACTGTTCTATACCCCTAGTTTCATTTTAAATTTAACTCTCAGGTTTTCTTTCCTTTGTATGTATTTCTGACAACAGCTTGTTTTTAACTGTCTGAGCTTTACAGATACATGAATCTTTCCTCTTTAACTAACATTCTGAGAACAAAATTTTCTAATTTTCTTCATTTTTTTCCTAGAATTCCTTTGTTCACTTTTTTCTGTTTTTATTTCTTATTTCATTGCTGTGAGTCAAAGAAAATGTCCTTCACATTCATAATGTATTGAGATTTTCTAAACTGTGTTTACAACGACAACACTTTGTAATGTATTGAGATTTTCTTGTGATCTCATGCACTGTTGTTCATGTTCT
>NW_012149886.1:123180-126400 GCF_000956105.1 Propithecus coquereli
TCCTATTATATTTCTGTTGGACATCACTGCTCTAAGGCTCTTTTGTCTCCATTTCATTGGCTATTAATAGAGCTTAGCTTATTCTATGCCAGTGGCTCCCAAACTTTACTGTGCATCGCAGTCACCTGATGGACTAGGTAAAACAAAGATTGCTGGTCTACTGCAGATGGTAATTGAGTAGTTCTGAATCAGGACCCAAGAATTGCTATTCCTAACAAGCTCCCAAGTGATATTGATGCTGCTGCCTGGACCACATTTTGAGTAGCAAGACCTTAAAGCCCTTTTCTATATAGCAGTACTTGGTGTATTCTTCCTTCCATTTTGCAGCATAGTCTGTGAGCATATCTTCTACCTTTCCTCCTGCTCACATCAATGTCCATTTGCTCCATGACATTGTAAAGTCCTTGAAAGGAAAGGCTGTGCCTGTTCCTTGCAGCATCTTTAAAGCACTTTCTTCAATACTTGGTTTGTTAAGTTGAAATAAATTGGATTTAATGGAATTAATCATCTTTCTCCTTTACTAGAAGCTTTGACAAGCACAAAATATTAAAACTGGAATAAAAGAAAACAGATAAGGTTGACCTGTTGATCAATCTGTTGATTTGCTAATTTTTTGGTAAATTCAATTGTTTGGTTTCTGATCCTTTTTATTAGTTTAACTTGATGTATATTTTTAAGCACTTGAAGTGCTGGTGATTAGGGCAATGAATTAGCCCAGTATCAGGTGATCAGTTAATTGGAAGGTCAGAAATACACTGTCAAGCACACCTAGGAAATGGATGCTGTGTTATCATGGGAGTCCAGAGGTAGGAGGAGACAAGCTAGCCTCGAAATTATGCTGATTAAAGCTTTGCTACCCAAAGTGCTCTCCTTACATCAGCAGCATCGGCATCACCTGGGAATTTGTTACAAATGCAGAATCTTAAGCCCAACACCTGAACTTATCAATCAGAATCTGCATTTTAACAAGAATCCTGGGTAATTAATAAACACATTAGAATTTGAGGAACACTAGATTGAAAGATAAGGGCAGAATCAGGTGCTATATAAGCCTGAGGTTGACTCTGGGCTCCTTTCCTACCTTTCCTAAGGGAAGTCTGGGTATCTGGTCTAAGACAAGTCAGATGGCAGAATGGAAGAGGCAGATGCCCCACACAGATGGAGATACATTACACTGGGATACGTGGACCGTAGCAGAGCTCCGCCAACGTGCAACAGCCTTGTTCACAACAGGATCAAATCTCTCAAAGATTCACGGCTAGGGAATTTTAAAAAAAGAGACTCTCAATATGACGGTGAAGCTGTGGCTGTCAACCAGCAGGATGCTGCTGCTCCTTGACAGCATGAAAGGAAGCCCAGCTCTCCCAGCCTACCTGTCTGGGAGCCACCTGTCATATACGAGTGGGAAGCAGATTTACTGTCAGGATCTGGGCAAAACTGCATTCCCTCTCTCCAAAATCATGGGGATGAGATAAGTGAAGTGTGGTACTGAGGTTGCAGGGATGATGGCAGCATGTGAACATCTATCCTGATGAGTCTTTTTTTAAAAGAAAGAGGCATGTGAGGCAACTTCAGTAGGTTGAAACTTTTGTTATGTTGAAAAGTAGCTATAATGGTGGCTTCCATATGTGAAAGTTAATATAGTTCACATAATATTTGAGTATTGGTGGTTTGTAGAGGAGTCTACCACACACTTTTTAAGTTATTGGTCATGATAACCCTGGGTCCTCCATTTGATGAGTGGGAATGACAGATCCCAATCTAAATAGACATTCTTTGATATACCCTTCAGAAGTTGCTAAAGGGGCCAAATATTCTTCCCTTCTGTAAGTACTCTAATGCTTTGATATATATATTTTCCATTAATTTAATAATTCATTAAATAAACATTAACTGAGCAATGGATATTTAGGCACTAATCTTGGGGCTGAGAAAATACATATAGACAGGCAAAATCCTTGACCTTGAGGCTATATCATTGTTAAGTGAGGGTGACAAAAACATTAACAGGCAGTACAGAGCTGTCAGTGCTCGGATAGAGGAAAGCATGTGGCTTAATGTGAACGCAGGTGTAACAGAATGATAATGATAATGTTGACAATGATGATGATATTAACACGTGTTTAGCATTTATTACACGTCAGGAATGGCGCTGAGTATTATCCATTACTGAACTCATTTTTTTAATCATAATCATGTAATGTAGATATTACTATTCCCATTTTGTAGGGTAAAAGTAATAAAGCACAGAAAGATTAAGTAGTTTGTTCAGTCACACAGCTAGAGAGGCAGAGGAAAGCAAAACTTCAAAACTAAGGCAATTTTGTTTGGAAATAAGATACTGAGACCCAGAGATAAAAATTAAATATATAAAATTATATTAAAAATGAACATTTATTAAAGGCCTGCTATTACCAGGAGCTGTACTAGATCTGGAATAGTACAAAGATGGATAAGACATTGTTTCTTTTATCAAGAGTTCAATGTCAATAAGACATAAGCATATGAGCATGTATAGGGATATATTGTGGTAAGCAAATGTTTTAAGTTTGCTGATGCCGTATGTGCAAGGTACTCAGGATGTGAAGATAAGAGAGTAATTGATTTGACTGGAGGTGGTCAAGGAAGACTTAAGAGGAGGTGATATGTCAGATGGGCTTTGAGTTATAAATAGGAATTTTCCAGGTAAACAGTAGCAAAGGCATTTCAGGCAGAGGGAATATCAGGTTAAAAAAAAAAAAAGGATATTAAAGAACAAAGTAGGGAGGTTTCCTTATACAATTTAATTGAGTATCTACTTTACATAAGAAGCCATAACACATGGTACAAGGGGTAAAACAATGAGGAAACAGTTTTTGGAGTCTGCAAGGAAGTTAACCATTTCTCATCTTAATGCCTCACAAGGGTGCAATGGCAGAGTCTAGTTAGAAACTGCACACAGAATACAACCTCTTGTCTCTTGAACCCTACCCCTAGTAATAGTGGTAATATATCATGAAAGGATAAAGACATGAAGAAAAAGAGAACAGAAATGTTTCAGAGAACATAGGACTATAACAATAATTTAAAGATAGAAAACATATCAAGGAGTAATATCCGATTGTGAAGAATGAAGAAATACACAACCTACTGCCCTGTAGAAGGAAAGCATGAAACTCAGGTAGCAAGGGGCACAATCCAGGAGAGTTTAGTGATGAGAAATTTCCAATTAATGTAAATC
>NW_012149886.1:126450-127732 GCF_000956105.1 Propithecus coquereli
TAAGAAAAAAGAAAAAAAGGGATATGAAAAGAAAGAGGATTTCACTGTTATTGTTGTCGGTTTTCAGTTTTCTGTACTTTACTATTACATTATTGAATAGTTTGGCTGAATAGGAATTCTACGTTGAAATCAGAATTTTGGAAATGATGCTTCATTCTTTTCCAGTGTCCTATGCTGTTGTTGAAAAGTCCTATGCCATTCTGAATCCTGCTTCTTTACATGTGACTAAAGTTTCTTTTTAAAAATCTCTTAGGATTTTCTCTTTATCCTCACTGTTCTGAAATATCGCTATGATGTGCACTAGGGTATGTGTGTGTGTGTGTTTGTGTGCATGTGTGTATGTGAGGGGGGTGGGGGTGGGTGTATAGAAAGGATGTTTTTGTTTTTTTGTTTTTGTCTTGGAATTTCAGTCCTTTTCTTCTGGTGACTTCTATCTTTTAATACTGGGAAATTATTTTGTATTATTATTCAATAATTTCCACCCTTCTGATTATTCTGTTCCATTTTTCTGAAATTCTTATTATTTAGTTGAAACTTCTTCATTCATTCTTTAAGTTTCTTACCATGTCTCTGTTTTCAATCTCCCCTTTCTCTCTATTTTTTTCTGTTTTGGTGGTTGTTTGGTTTTGGGAGGAAGTCCTTAACATTTATATTCAAAACTTTCTAGCTTTTTAAAAAAGTTCTTGATATAAGATTTTAATATCCACAAGGTTTTTTTAAATCATTACTTTTTAAAGTAGTTTTCCACTCTTGTAATGTCTTCTCATATTTCTCATGGATTATAATAGTTTTGTTTTATTTTTATTTATCTAATTTATGCTCACTGCATTTTCCCCTGTTTTTTTTAGGTTTCCATTTTTCTATTGGTTTTTGTTTTTTTAATGTTGATAACTATATTCCATTTGTTTTAGCTCTTTGTCCATTTTATTTTTAAGAAGGAGGAACAAAAAAGTTTATTCAAAGCTCTCTGTGTAGGCACATGACTTGTAAACTTTATGGCTTCATTGTAAGATATTTTGGATAAGAAAAATCCACTTTACTTACAGCTTTCTTTGCTGTTAACTCCAGTTCTAAACTTTCATTTGCTTTCCAGCTTCCACAAATTGTGTTGTAATCTCCTCTCCACCGTTTCCTTTTCTCCTTTGCCTTTTGGCCTTGTGGAATACCCTGTTAAATTTCTCTATTTAAGTAGAGTTTATTGCAGAAAAAAAAACAAGATAAACAAACATGGCCCATCCACCATGTTTAATGGGAATCTATTTTTTTAATGGTAACAATGTAC
>NW_012149886.1:127782-129924 GCF_000956105.1 Propithecus coquereli
TATCTTCAATAAGCCCCTTTGATGTGCCAGTCACTGAGTGTTTTGAATATATCAGAGAACAAGAAAAATAAAGAAATCATCCTCTATTTACAGGGAAACAGCTAATAAATAAGGAAACAAAGAAAACAATAACAGACTGTGATAGATGATTAAAAAAAAGGAAAGAAGAAATGTACTTACTGGGGATTTATGGCTGCTTTAGAAGTCACCCCAAAACCTAGCAGCTTAAAACAACTAGAAATTATTGAGCTCACAATTCTAGGGTGTGACAGTTTGTCCTGGGCTCAGCAAGGCAGTTCTGCTTATCTGGGCCAGGCTCAACTGATCTTGGCCAGATCTCACTGATGCTTCTGCAGACAGCTGGTCGATCAGTTTAGGGCTGGCAGGCCCAAAACAACTCAGCTGCGATGGCTCATCTGTGCTCCGTGTGTCGCAGACTCCAGCAGACCTGTTCTTTGGGTCATGGTGCAGAAGTCTCAAAAGGGAGGCTGGAAGTATGCGATGCTTCTGGAGGCCCAGACTTGAAACCCAATAGACTCCAACTCCTGATGGAAGGAGTTCCTAAGCATTGAAGCCATTTTGGGGGCTCAAGACATTAAGAAAGAACATCCAGGACATTAGGACTAAGTGCTAAAGTATTGTGATATTTGGAGCTTGGTTACTAAAGGAGCAAGCACAGAAACCAGGAGAGGGTGATGTTCCAGGAGTTTGCAGAGGAGAGTCAGAAATGAAATAATTGAAACTAATGAAATGAAACAAATACAGGTGAAAGGCTCAAAATTAATGATAACTTTTATAGGCTATAAAGCATAAAATGATATAAAGTGCAAAATGTTGGAAAACCATTTTAGAGTTTGCTAAAATTAACAACAAATAAAAGCTCATTGGCTCTCCTGATCTTTTCTTTTTTCACCAAATCACCTGTACTAAAACTGTGAATTACTTATGTTCTTGTATTTTGCACCAGTTATCACAAAGGGACTCAAGGTAGGGGAGAGTGTTCAAGAGTATCCAGGAGGGGAAAAAAAGCCGTTAGGAAGAAAAAGCTTTATTTAATTTTTTTGATTACCTATGGATTTAACTCAAGAGTTCAGGAATTAAAAAAATATTAGACTGCTTCCAAGAGTGGCAATCTGCCATTTCCTTTAATATCTATTATGTATGTGTATATATATGTACATATGTAATATCTATATCTTTACATGTATACATACATATATGTGTATGTATATACATATCTCTTTTATTGAATATAAATCATTTTGGGAAAATGCACAGTTATTTCATTTCAGCCTTTCACTTGTCTATTTTATTCCACTTTCCACTGTGATTTGTAGGTGATGGTGTGACCTATTGCAGACTGCTTGCAGAAGTTTGATTGCCAGTATTAATCAAGCATTACAAATGAGCCCAGAATGATGTGTTCTGTGGTGTTAGACATCCAGTATTATGATAAATAGCTCTGTGCTGTAAAAGAGAACGAAACATTTCAATCCGATATAAATGGAAGGACCCTAACCTTGCCTGATTCCATAGATCAACAGAGGTTGCTTTCTAGCTGGGATGAGAAGGCAAATTTTGAAATGGAATTAAGAAACTGACTTACACACCTGAGTCAGACTCATACCCATGCTTCAGTGATTTAACCATAATAGAGTTCCCAGTGCTTATATTGCCTGCTCACACACAAGCTGGACTCAGTTTGTTATGAACAGTTTATGTCAGGAAGGTTGAAACAAATATATAGGACTGAACTCTGTGCCCAATATAGCTCCTTCTGTCTTCTAAAAAAGTAGAGATGTAGATTACTTGTTTAGTGTATAGTTCATCTCCTGTCATAACTGAAACAGGAATAGTAACTCCGTTTCTCTGACAATTTATTGCTATAATATTATGTCCAAATAGTCAAAGCTTCCTATTTAAGCATCATATCAATTTTCATGAAGATTCTGATGAAGTTATTATTCGAATAAACAAATACTTGAATAATTAAGCAATTCTCACAGTGTACTGATATATCTTTTTATTATATGATTCATGAAAAAATAAAATTTCCATCATTGGAAAAGCCTAAGAATTTCTTCATAGTACACATCAGCATAATAAAAGTTTTAAGAAACTTCTTATTAAATAAACCTGATA
>NW_012149886.1:141709-144575 GCF_000956105.1 Propithecus coquereli
CTCCCAGGCCTCTGCCAGCAAGCGCGGCCTCAGGCCAATGGATCTCCCCTGGCTGTGACGTGGGCCGGGAGGTTCCCTACCCAGGATCGTAGCCTTAGCTGGGTCCACAGCCCTCTTTTGGGGGGAGGGTTGCTGCTCCTGCATGCTGATCTGCCCCTGAAGGCACACGCTCCTCAGTAGGCTCTTTCACAGATCTCTCTTCTGTGCCCCGGGGCAGTGCAATCGTGACCTGGGTGTACGGTGTCTGGTCTTCACGCCTGTCCCCTGGACCCTGGAGATCAATCCCTGACCCTGCTAGGGGGAGGGGTGCTGGTCTTGAATCACCTACAGGGTGCCCAAGCTGGATCGACTTCACTCCACCTCGGGATTTGCCCCACTCTCCTGAATTCTCCAAGCAAGTAGCACCTGGGAGTGGTCAGGGGTAGGGCACTCGCAGTCTGAGTGCCCCTCAGTCTGCTGTAGGGCCCCAAAAGGAAAGGTCCCGTTCCTTGGAGATGCCTCCATGTGATGGCTAAATTGTTTCTCTGGGCACCCAAGGGTAGGGAGGGGGAAGGAGAGCATGCAATACTATGGCGTCTGTCGATAAGCTTGAGTGTGCACCCAGGGAGTTGCCCCGAGGGGACTGGGAGCCTGGCACTGAGTCCACAAGAGGCCACTGCTCACCGGCTGCAGCCGTCTCTGGGCTGGTGTTGGCAGGTCTCTCCAACCGCTCAGGAGCCCACCAGCAGTCCGAGATGCAAGGCAGGGGAAGTTAACTGCTCCACCTATCCTTGTCGCTGGTCTCCAAGCCTCTGGGGACCTTTCTCCTTCCAGTTCTCCTCTGCAACGTCTTCCCACGGAGTCTCCTGTAGTTTCAGACACCCTTCCTTCCAACCCTCACCCGATCTATATTTCTCTGCTAGCTTATTTTTTTCTCTTTATTCTAAAATTCATCTTTTTTGCAGAGACATTCTAACTGGTGGCTTTTCTTCTCCACCATCTTGGCTCCTCCCTCGATAAGGTTCTCTTTTAATCTCCGAGAGAAATGTGTAACATTCAGCTTATTTAACAAAGAAGTTCTTTTCTTTTGTTATTTGTTCTTTTGGCAGAACATCTTGATGGACACATGTCACATGCTCCCTGTTGCAAATTTCAGGGATGTGATGTGTTTGATAAGAGTGTAAGTAGAGATGGGGTGAGTACCATGCATGACACTCTGGCTAAATGCCGAAGAGCCTTTTGTATTTAAACAAACGATATCATGTAACAACTGTTTAAGCTAAGTAGAAATGACTTTTAGATTATTTCTTCTTTCAGTGATTCGTACCATAGCTTCCTATAACTATGGACTAAAAGTTTAATGAGCACATAGAGTCAGACATAAAGACCACCTATGCAGAGGGAGTCACCAATTATTTTGTAGAAAAGCAGGTAAATACCACATTTATTTTGCTGTATCTGCAAAACAGGCTAGAAATAAGTACAAAAATGTGTACTATGCCCCTTTCACATTAGCCATTTTCACATTACTTTGAGAGTTCAAAGTAACTCTCAATAAAGTCATAGAAGGAACCTGAACTGAGAAGACAGAAGATATTTGAAAAACTAGATTTAGATTCTGGGGAAATACTCACTCAGCTTCAGTCTGTTTATGTTTTCATCCCTGATGTCAATCCCTAGATGTGCCATTGGCCTGCACACTCCATGAAGTTCTGCTTTGCAGCTGTAAAGTAGACTAGGGAGAGTGCAAGTTAAAATATTCAACCAGAACCACCCTAAAATTCATGATAAAATGATTAATGCTGATGATAGATGGACAAGTAAACAAGGCCAGCCAGAGAACACTGCCAACCAGTACCCAAGGATGAAGAGTGGGGACTTCCAAAATGAAATACAGAGCAGTAATTAAAAAAAAAATGTGCATGTGAAATTTATTAAAATGGGGAAAATGTAGTAAGAGATAAGCTATTTCTCAAATATAAATAGAAGTGATGGGTACATATTAAATATGTTCCAGTCAAGCAATGATGCTTCAGTGTGTCACTATCATGAAAAAACAACAAGGCTTGGGCCAAGTTTGTTTGTTGATCATCCATGGTATCCACAAAAATGGGCTGTAGTTTTCAATTAAATAGCTAACTATGGTAAAATACTCACTAATGTTTTTCTTGCATGCTTTTTTTCCTTTCTTTTTCCTCCCTCTGGAAGCCCAGAAGTATAGATCTAGGCAGCATTGCTGTTGAAGTTTAGTTATTTCAAGCTTCCTGTATTACTTTTTATGCCTACAAAGAGTAAGGCATGAGGGATAGTGCATCACATGATAGTATCTGCTCCATTCTGCACAAAAGCATTTTAAATTCCCCCATGCCTGGTCTCAAAATACTCTCTTATGGAAAATACCAAGGAAGAAAGAAAACCCTAGAGACAAATAAAGAATAAACCAGATGGTGCTTTTTTTTTTTCTTTAGGTGTTTTTCCCCTTCTAAGGTTGCATACATTCACATTCACTGTCCATTACAGATATACTTTGTCCTTTACATGAATGAGTCAGAACACTGCCTGGGTTTGCTACTTGCTCACAATTGTGCTGTAAATATGTTGATTTATGAATAAAGTCATGCATTTTATATTACATTATGTAAATGTAGTTACAGCCTTAGTATTTACACAGGCCATTCTTCAGAAAGGAATTTTAAAATTTTCTCTGTGCAAGTTATCACATAGTTATCAAACTTTTTTGTCCTTCCAAAAACATTTCTAAACATTAAAACCCCTAACCAGCCTGGTACATGTAAGTTACTCAATGCTATTGACTTTTCTCCCCCTTCGTCCTCTCCCCATCTCAGGCAACAGAAAACAAAAGATACAAAAGACTCCACAGAGGCAA
>NW_012149886.1:144625-145520 GCF_000956105.1 Propithecus coquereli
GTTAGCATAGATCAAATGTCTACTCTTTGTTTCTGTGCAGAGCTGCTGGGAGGGGCTGAAATGGCTCCATTCAGCTGAAAGTCTGGGCTTGGGGGGGTCAGGCTGTCCAAGACCCGCACTCTGGAGCAGGTCTCGCTCCCCTCCACTCTCCCCCTCTCCGTGTCCTCTCCCAGGCCTCTGCCAGCAAGCAGGGCCTCAGGCCAATGGATCTCCCCTGGCTGTGACGTGGGCCAGGAGGTTCCCTACCCAGGATCGTAGCCTTAGCTGGGTGCACAGCCCTCTTTTGGGGGGAGGGTTGCTGCTCCTGCATGCTGATCTGCCCCTGAAGGCACACGCTCCTCAGTGAGCTCTTTCACAGATCTCTCTTCTGTGCCCCGGGGCAGTGCAATCGTGACCTGGGTGTACGGTGTCTGGTCTGCAGGCCTGTCCCCTGGACCCTGGAGATCAACCCCTGTCCCTGCCAGGGGTAGGGGTGCTGGTCTTGAATCACCTACAGGGTGCCCAAGCTGGATCGATTTCACTCCACCTCGGGATTTGCCCCAGTCTCCTGAATTCTCCAAGCAAGTAGCACCTGGGAGTGGTGAGGGGTAGGGCACTCCCAGTCTGAGTGCCCCTCAGTCTGCCGTAGGGCCCCAAAAGGAAAGGTCCCGTTCCTTGGAGATGCCTCCGTGTGATGGCTAAATTGTTTCTCTGGGCACCCAAGGGTAGGGAGGGGGAAGGAGAGCATGCAATACTATGGCGTCTGTCGATAAGCTCGAGTGTGCACCCGGGGAGTTGCCCCAAGGGGACTGGGAGCCGGGCGCTGAGTCCACAAGAGGCCACTGCTCACCGGCTGCAGCCATCTCTGGGCTGGTGTTGGCAGGTCTCTCCAACCGCTCAGGAGCCCACCAGCAGT
>NW_012149886.1:152430-155286 GCF_000956105.1 Propithecus coquereli
TTTATTTATTATTCCAGGGTATTGTGAGGGTACAAACATTATAGTTACACTTTATGTCTTTGCCTCACCCAAGTGCAGGTTAAAGACATGCCCTTCCCTCCCTTTAGTGCTCCCCGTGTCCTTTAGTTGTAGATTTGCCCCCCTCATCCTCCTAATCCCCATGTATTTAAAATCTTGAAAATTCTTTGTGCCTTTCCCATTTCATAATATTTTAAGTGTTTAAATTTCTATGATAGTCACCAAAAGATGTTTTCTAAAAGTCAGAGAAGAGAAGCTACACTATATTTCTAGAATATACAATCAAATCGAGATCATCAATTTTTATTTCAGTGACTAAATTTTCCAAAACCATGTAAAAGGTAACTAACATATGCATGCCAATGATGTGCTAGGTAGGAACTGAGCTAAGAGAATTACTTAGATTATTTCATGTGATCCTCATTTGAAGAAGTTACTATTTTCAACTTTATTTTATTTATGAAGAAGCAGGCTCAGGGATTTTAAGTAACTTGTCAGAAACCTCAATGCTTATATACAGATGT
Source organism: Propithecus coquereli (assembly GCF_000956105.1). Taxonomy (NCBI): domain Eukaryota; kingdom Metazoa; phylum Chordata; class Mammalia; order Primates; family Indriidae; genus Propithecus; species Propithecus coquereli. The sequence continues at coordinate 152,973 of NW_012149886.1, forward strand.
ATTAGTCCATTTGAGTTGTTGTAACACAAGCACCACAGACTGGGTGGTTTAAGCAACAAACATTTATTTATCACAGTTCTGGAGTTGGGAAGTCCAAGATCAAAGAAGTGGCAGATTCAGTGCCTGGTGAGAGCCCATTCCTCCTAGATGACCTCTTCTTGCTGCATTTATACATGGTGGAAAAGAGAAAGAAAGTGCTCTGGGGTTTCTTTTGTAAGGATACTAATCTCATTAATGAGGCCTCTACACTCGTGACCTATCACTTTTCAAAGGCCCTACCTCCTAATATGATGACATTGGGGATTAATATTTTAACATATGAGTTTTGGAGGGACTAAAACATTCACTCCATAACAGTGGCAAAACTGAGGGTTACATCAAAGGTTTTCTGATGTCATCATCTTTTCCAAACCTTACTTTTTTATTAGGGGACTAGAGATCCTTTTAAGATCACATGTCAGAAAATGCATATGGTGGTATTCTTCATGGGAACATAACTGGCAGAGAATGCAGTGGTTATGCCGTGGTTTCCAGCTGAGGTTGGAAAGATATTGCTGAGCATAGCCATCTTAATCAATACGATGTGGGAGGGGGTGAAGAGCAGAAGCAATTGGCTTAAAAGTCTATAATGCAATGAATTTCACTATCTAATTGGGGACCCTGGAGTTATGCAAATGATTAATCTAAGAGAATCACATCATTAATGTTTGAGTCACGCTTATTCTCTAGGCAAAATTGATCTACTTAGATACAATGCTTGTTATTACCTCAAATTTGGATGTAGCAGTGCTTCCATTTATCTAAAACTTCCCTCCAAAGTGATAACTCATTCACTTTTAGTGATTCTCCTGTAAATTTGTTTATGGGTGCTTTTAGCTGTGGTGTGTCAGCTGAGACAGGGATCTTTAGTGAACACTAGTATACCAAGCTCTCTGTTGCAGGAGCAAATGAGGCACTTTGTCCAAGACAGTTTATTGTGTTCAGAATAATGAGCTCTGCCTTATAATTCACTGATTACGTGCCTCCTGTTTGGTTTAGAAAAAGAGCTGTGTCACAGTTGATAGCTGACCACAGTAGCTTTTGCAGCAGTGCTGTGATATGATGAGCTTTCAGAACAGCCTGACAAGAGATTCACTTTTGTCAATGCTAGCTAAGGGCTCCTGTTCTTATTCTTATTGAGTGATGAGGAAATAAAAAGATACTCATCTTCTTATTTGCTTCCTTCCTTTCTTCATTCCTCCTTTTCTCCTTCACTTCCTTCTTCTCTCCCCTACCTCAAATCCTTCCTTGTGCTCTCTCTCTCTGTCTCTTTCTTTTAACTAATATGTTTATGGTAGGGATATGTGGGAAAAGCAAATGGTCTAGTCCAGAGGCCACTACTTTTTAACTGTAAAGTGTCGGATAGCAAATATTTTTGGCTTTGCAGACCATATGAGCTCTCACAATGACTCAACTGTGCTGTTGTAGCTTAAAAGCAACCACAGACTTGAAGAAATAAGAGTAGTTATGTTCTAATAAAACTTCATTTATGAACACTGAAATTTGAATGTCATACAAATTTCATATGTGAGGAAATATTCTCCTTTTTATTTTTTTCCAATAATTTAAAAAAGTTAAAAAAAAAAGTCTTAGTTCACAGACCTTACAAAAATAGGTACCAGTGTTAAGTCTCTGGTCAAAGGCCAGTTCAGCCCTGATGTCTGCCTGGTTCCATATGCTAAAATTGGCATTTAATGTTTCCCTCAAAGACATTGTCTCTGTCCAAAAGATTACTTTCCCTGTCTCAGCCTATGCTTAAAATTCCCAGACTTATCTTTCATTCTCTGACTGTGTATACCTTTTTGTATATACCTTTAACACAAAACTCAGGTGATTCATCTTTCATGAAATCTCTTCTTACTCTTCTTCTTACCATTAGTTTTTCGGCTGGGGCTCTAACAACAAAATAACACAGTCTTGGTGCCTAAACATCAGAAATTTATATTTCACAGTTCTGGAGGCTGGAAGTCCAAGATCAAGTCGTCAGCAGTGGTTGGTTTCTTCTGAGGCCTCTCTCGTTGGCTTGCAGATGGCTGCCTTCTTGCTATGTTTTCACATGACCTAGTCTCTGTGTACATGCATTCTTGGTGTCTTTTTCTCATCCTATAAGGAGCCCACCCCTATGACCTTATTTAACCTCAATTATCTCCCTAAAGGGCCTCTCTACAAATACAGTCACATCGGGGTTTGGGACTTCAACATATGAATTTTGGAGGGACACAATTCAGTCTATAATACCTTCAGTCTGATGTATAAAACCTAAGAAAGCAAAAAT
>NW_012149886.1:158548-160199 GCF_000956105.1 Propithecus coquereli
TGAGCTATTTGTGATTTTTATATATTCTGGTTATTAATCCCTTGGCAGATTGATAGCTTGCAAATATTTTCTCTCATTCCATGCACATTTAAGGTCCAAAATACATGTAGTGTGGAGGGGAAAAAACCACTTCTTTGAGAGAACTGCAGGGAAACTAGTGTTTAAAGAATGCCTTCAAGTTTTTCCTAAAGTGAGATGGTATATAGTTCAGGGTACAGACTGGGTGTTTCATCAATTATAATTTTCTCCATACAACAAAGTCCAAAGGCAGAAAGTTATGGACACAGATTCAGCCATCTTCCAGGGTCTTTGTGACCCAGAATGCTTTCTGGCTTTCTGCCCTGCCCTGCCCTGCCAGGTTGTTTTTTAGTTCTTAAGCTTTTCACTATGTGGTCTCAATATTAAAACAACACTGAAATCCAGGAAGCTGGAGGTGAGTTTCGAGTGGCAAAAAAAAAAAATGGCTTTTCCCAGGTGTTTCTTGCTTTACATCAGTAAAGTAAATTTCTCAAAAGTCTCTTAGATGATTTTACATACTAAATAAATGGTGAAAATTACATTGAATGGGCACAATTTACAGCTGAAAATGCTAGGAAATCAAGTATCTGGCAAAGGTGAAGGTTAATGTCATGACTGACCTGACTTAGACTAGTAATGACTCACTGCCGCCTTGAACAAAATGGGCAGTTAATAGCAAGGGAAAGATGGAAACAGAATTGGAATAGGAACCATGAGTGTGCCACAAACTTTAGGAGAGTTTATTGTTCTCTTACACTCTGGGTTTCAGAGAACACACCAGAGAGGTTGGATAAAATGGAAAACAATGAGAGTAGACAGATCCTTGAATGCATAAAGTTGTATAGAGCTAATAATCTTGATGATGGTTGATCATCTGGGTATTTTAGACTAGCAGTGCTGACTAACATAAAGGGGGTGTGAGATGTGATAGAATTGGTCTTGTTAGATGCTCAGATGATGGCAGACAATCCAAGTTATAGCCCAGAAAACTGCTACTCAAAGAGTGGGGCCATCTGTTACCAATCAAAATGAAATGAGTACAGAAAGAAAGGATTGACATTCAGACTTCTCGATAGCAACTTGGCACTGCTGGACATTTTGATTGTATTTTCCAAAAGTATTGGTCTGTAATAGATTCAGAGGAACAACAAATAACAACAACAAAAACAAACAAGTAAATAAAAACAAATCAAACAAAAAAATTACTGTTTCTCCATCACAGGAGTTTGAGAAGGCTAACTTACTCAATGTAGGAGGGTGTAGGTCATTGTTCATTGCTATACACAAGGTAGCTGTGTCATCTGCAGGTAAACAAAGGTCTCTTCAACCAGCAATCCTACGGCTGGGTATATATCCAAAGGAGGGGAATTCAGTATATTGGAAAGATATCTGTACTCCCGTGTTTGCTGCAGCGCTATTTATAGTAGCCAAGATTTGGAATCAATCTAAGTGTCCATCGACGGGTGAATGGATAAGTAAATTGTTGTACATATACACAATACAATATTACATAGCCACAAAAAAAATGAAATCCTGCCATATGCAACAACAAGGATGGAACTGGAGAACATTATGTTGAGTGAAATAAGCCAAGCACAGAAAGACAAATCTCACATGTTCTCACTCATATGTG
>NW_012149886.1:161254-161774 GCF_000956105.1 Propithecus coquereli
TTCTGACAATTCTGTAGTCTAGAAGTCTGAGATAAAGAAGTCAACAGGACTGAATTCTTCTGAGGCTTCTCTCCTTGGCTTGAAGGTGGCCATCTTCAAGTGACTCTCCATGGTCTTGTCTCTGTGTGTCTGTGTCCTAATCTCCTCTTCTTACAAGGACGCCAGCCACATTGGATTAGGGCATCCTACAGAACCTAACTTTTCCTTAATTATCTCTTTAAAGGCCCTGTCTCCAAATACGATCACATTCTGAGGTACTGAAGATTAGAATTTCCATATATGAATTTGAAACAGGAAGATACAATTCAGCTTACAACAGTAGGGTTAGGCCCTTTAGAAATAGTTCTGTTTCAACACTGAAAGTTTTTCTTCCACTATGTTTCAGAATTTTGTTCATTTTATAATTTTTTTCTTTTTTTCAGTTAATCCATATTTGTTCCATTGGATTCCCACCTGAACTTTGTAGTAATTATTATATACATGCTCTTAATTTCTTAGTCCTTTTGATCTGCATTTTGTA
>NW_012149886.1:161824-164293 GCF_000956105.1 Propithecus coquereli
GAGAGCTATACTATGCAGCAAGTCATACACGAGGCTTGTCATATGGGATGCTTCCTTAAACTTCACACCTTTAGCTTAAATTTATAGGTGATAAAACAAAGGAGAAGAGAAGTTAAGTAACTTATAGCCCACAGCCAAGTATGGATTAGAAAGGATTTAAATCACTCTGAATCCCATAAGAGATACTTCCTAAAATTCTATTTTGGTACACATTAAGGAATAGACATTATTCTTCTCTTAAGGGATTTACATTAACATAAAAGAATAACAAAATGTAGTGCAAATCATTAGTGGCTTCAGGATTCTGGAACAAAATGGTCTCTTAAATCAACTATATTGCTCTTTCAAATTTCTCCTATCAGATAGTTAGCTGCCTGAGGGTAAATGCTGTCTTACTGTGCTGTGTATTCACCATGATGCCGATGATTATTATGAATGAATGTTTGACAGTTCCACTATAGTCACACTTGGGTGGCAGCAAGCAGAGAATCCAATGGTTCTGGAGAGAAGGGAGGTTCCCAGATCAACTTAATGTGCCCACACTTTGGAGATACTCAGACATGTGGCCTCATGAAGGACATTTCAACTATGCTTATAGTCATAGGCATAAGTATACCTCTTCCTCCAAAAATATGGCAATGTTATTATAATTCTACCTTGGTGTCTATTCCTCAGAAGTCCTGTTCTTGATTTTTTGCTACCCTGCATTTATATTTTAGAAACTTTCTCTTACTTCCAGCCTCCTTCAGACATCTGAATTTAAATGCTCTTTTCTTCCTGTCCTACAGCAAGAGTCTTTCTTTTGTCAACAGGGAGTTTTTAACATGCGTCAGCATGCCTGATACTTGCTTTTAACACTACGTTTTTAGAACTACTGGTTACTTTTGCCTGCATGGGTGGCATGATCAGCTAGAAGAGGATCTAGAGATATGAGGGCACCTGCTGTTATGGGTTTGAGGGTTGTATGTTTCCTAGGTAGTCATTTTTCCCTCATGAGGTTAGGAATATAGTATATTTCCCTTGTAGTTGTGAATTCTGAGAGAATGTGAAGCTTCCTCACCTGACCTCTAACAGCAACAGAGAAACCTGAAAAAACTGGGGAAAATCATACTCATGGTGTATGTGAATATTGAGAAAGAGGCTGCTGAACAAAAGAGGCAAACTTTGGGATTTTAACCTCCATTTTGTCCATATGGATAGAGGCAGTTGGAATATGGTGGCAAAGGACACTGTTCTTAAAGCCAGAAGATTTGGGACAAATCTCAGCTAGGCTGCCCATTACCTGTGTAACCATTAGCAAGTTACTTCCTGTTTCTTCATAAGTATGTGGACAATAAGCTAATTTTAGGATTATTGAGGATATTAAAGGAGATGCTAATGAAGCTTAAGCTGTAGGGCCTCTCACTTGCATAGGTCCTGTAACTTATTTTATACTAAAATTATGTATCTCTTTTTTTAAAAGAATACATTTCAGGTCCAAAAAATCTGTATACATGCTTATTTCAATCTTTCTCTTTTCAAAACATATTTAACATCAGATACTAGCAAGATGAAGACATCATAACAAGAAATGACATAGCTATTTTTTAACCAATTCTAAAATAACATAAAAACACATGAAGTATGAAGGTAGAAAGACATTTATTTAGAAATCTAACATCATAACAGAAATTCTACTCGTTTATTTCTATTACATTACTACCTGTGTATATATATGTATTTATGTATATTATAAAAAGTCTTGTTTGTTACCATAGCCTGTTTACATTTCAACTTTCAACATGATTTCCCTGAATGCAATAGTCAGAATTAGATCTGGAGTACAAGAGGAAGAGCTGGCTCTATATAAGAGCAAGGACATTTCTCTCATTTTAATAATGAAGTAGTAATATGTCTAATATTTACTAATCACTTACCATGTGATAAGGATTCTTCTTAGCACTTCAACAAAATTAAATAACTTAATCCCCAGAAGTAATTTGGGAGGTAGATTCTATCACTGTTTTCATTTTATGAGTGCAAAATAGAGTTACAGAGTCATCTGTCCTCTATACTCACATAGCTATTGAGTACAGGAGGCAGGGCTTAAAGCTAAGATGTAGAGCAATGCCCCCAACCATCATGAAAAACTGCCCTCTGTAAGTAAAGAGGACACATTATAAGGGTAACTATGAGAAAGATCCATAGATTTGGGACTGGGAAGAGGATAACACTTCTATGTTATGAATTTGATATTGTGCATAAAGAATGACGCAAAGTCAATAGTTGAAAATACTTTGGAGCAAAGAGAAAATATAAAGTAGTCATCTTGAGCAAAAAAAGTTAATTTACTATAAAAACATTAATATTACTGGATAGTTCAACTTTAATATCTGTAGTTATAGATGTAAAATGAGATCAGTTGGCACTATCTGGGGATTTCCTTTTTTTGGGATATGTGCCCATGAGTGTGTGTGTGTGTGTGTGTGT
>NW_012149886.1:164343-165630 GCF_000956105.1 Propithecus coquereli
TTTAAATTCCCCCATGCCTGGTCTCAAAATACTCTCTTATGGAAAATACCAAGGAAGAAAGAAAACCCTAGAGACAAATAAAGAATAAACCAGATGGTGCTTTTTTTTTTTCTTTAGGTGTTTTTCCCCTTCTAAGGTTGCATACATTCACGTTCACTGTCCATTACAGATATACTTTGTCCTTTACATGAATGAGTCAGAACACTGCCTGGGTTTGCTACTTCCTCACAATTGTGCTGTAAATATGTTGATTTATGAATAAAGTCATGCATTTTATATTACATTATGTAAATGTAGTTACAGCCTTAGTATTTACACAGGCCATTCTTCAGAAAGGAATTTTAAAATTTTCTCTGTGCAAGTTATCACATAGTTATCAAACTTTTTTGTCCTTCCAAAAACATTTCTAAACATTAAAACCCCTAACCAGCCTGGTACATGTAAGTTACTCAATGCTATTGACTTTTTTCCCCCTTCGTCCTCTCCCCATCTCAGGCAACAGAAAACAAAAGATACAAAAGACTCCACAGAGGCAAGAATTATATGATGATGATGATGATGATGGTGATGATGATGATGTCGTCAACATTGGTATCATATTTTGGAGTTGGGTTTTCAGAATGATATTATTATTATTATATCAACATTGGTATGATATTTTGGAGTTGTGGTTTTCGTGTTAGGTTTTAATGCATTTTCAGTTAGTCAAATAAATATATTACAGCAAACAGGTCTAAGGGTAAAGTTCAGGAATCTCAATTACTGCTCTCCACCTTTTCCTTCTATACATCCTCACACTGTCCAAGGTGAGTATTACTCTATGGATAATACAGTCCACACTAAGAAAAACCATGGGTCTTGAATACAAAGAAGTATAGTGTTAGTTCTCAAAAACTTGAAAAATATGTAAGAAAAAAAGGCATATATTTTTGTCAATTTTCTCTCTTTCTGGGTTTGTTGCTTACTCTAAGTTTCCTCATTTGCAAAAAATGGATATGAGTTTTTTGAAAATTCAGCAGGTAAAACATGAAAGCATACTTACTCTGAGGCCTGGCACAGAGTAACTGTTTTGTAGCTGCCATTTGACTTAATGTCTAGTGAAAAATTCAGTACCACTGTCCAATATGGTTATTCTTTTAAACATCTTTGTTTCAGTATAAAAGTAAAATCTTGTGACAGGAAAATTGGTAAATGGAGAATAATACAAAAATAACTCCCTGTTATGTCTTCCATAACACATATAATTTGGGGGTATTTTTTCTAGTCTTTTTCTTTTTTAATCTTATG
>NW_012149886.1:167170-169598 GCF_000956105.1 Propithecus coquereli
TTGGAAACTGGAGGAGAGATCACCCTTGTTACAAAGTGGCAAAGAACTTGCCTGAATTATATTCATGTTCTAGTACTTTGTAGAAAGTGTAACTTAAGAACAATGAAGTAGGATATTTGACAGAAGAAATCTCTAAGCAATGTGTTTAGGGTGTTGCATGGCTTCTCTTGACTACTCATAGTAAAATACAAGAAGAGAGAAATGAGACGAAGACTGAATTTATAATCAAAAGGGAAGTAGAACATGAATAGCTGATAAATTCTCAGCCTGACCATGTAAAGAATAAAAATGCACATTTAGGGAAGAAAACCAAAGATGTAGGTAAGAGACCCTTTGATAAGGAGATTAGTATGGATCGAAGGAAGCCAGATGCTATCCATCAAAACTATGAGAGAATGATCTTGAAGTCATTTGGGAAATCTTCAATGCTGCCATGCCATCATAGGCCCAGAGTCAGGGTGTAGAGGGCAGAACATTTTCAAGGGAGAGGCCCAGAACACTGGAGGGTCCCAGGGTTCTTGTGGGACTTTGGGGATCACTGCTCAGGTCTATCTCAAGTCTGTGCTCCCTGCATTTTGAATAAGCACTACTTGACTACCCCAGGTATGGCTCAACTGCAGCTTGGGGTGTCACTCCAGAGAGTCCAAGCTATAAACCTTGGCACTGTCCACCTGGTGCTAACTCTGCAGACATTCAGAGTGAATTCATGAGCTATGGAGACACAGCACTTCCACCTAGGTTTCCAAAGATTCCTCAGAGTGTCCCCACCAGGGCAATGTCTATTGGAGCTGTGGGAGAGGGACTCCTCCCAAACCCCAGAACCGTAGAACCACTTGGGTGGGATCCCAGCCTCAAAGAGCTGCAGGTACCTGACTCCAATCCATAAGAGCTGCTGTGTGGACTGGGCCCAACAAGGCTGTGAGGATGGGGCCCTCCAGGGCCATAAGGGCCCAACTCCTTCCCCAGTGTGCCCAAAAGGTGGGACATGGAGTAGAAGAAGACTATTCCCCCCCACTTAAGATGTAATGTTTGCCTTGTTGGATTCTGAACTTACGTGGAATCTGTTACTCTTTTCTTCTTTCCTATTGTTCCCTTTTTTTAAATGAAATGTATATACAATGTCTGTTCCACTGTTGCATCTTGGAAGTACATAACTTTTTTGATCTCACAGGTTCACAGCTGGAGAGCAATTTGTCTCAGGATAAATCATTCCTTGAGTCTCATCCATACCTGATTTAGATGAAACTCTGGACTTAAGACTTTTGAGTGGATGCTAGAATGAGTTAAGACTTTTGGGTTGTTGGGATGAAATAAATGTATTTTACATGTGAGAAAGACATGAATTTTGGGTGTCAGAGGCAGAATGCTATGGTCTGAATGTCCTCCAAAATTCACATGTTGAGACAATCTCTATTGTGATAGTATTAAGAGGTAGGGCCTTTGGGAAGTGATTACTTCACGAGGAATCCACCATGATGAATGGATCAGGGCCTTATAAAGGGCTGGGGAACTAGCTTAGGCCCTTAGTGCCCTTTCACTTCATGCCACGTGAGGACAGAGCAACAAGGCCCTCACCAGACTCTGAATGCCAGCACCTTAATCTTCGGCTTTTCAGCCTTCAGAATTGTGAGAAATAAATGTCTATTCTTCATAAATTACTCAATCAGTGGTATTCTGTTATAGCAGCAAAAAACAGACAGCTGGCCCAACCCTGTGTTTGGAAATATGCGCTCCCATGCCGAAACCAGTCCTACTCCTCCCACTTCCTGCTAAAACACAGTTTAATATTGACGGTGCTGCAGGAAAAGAATCTCAGTGTGGAAATGGCAGGTGGTGGGATCTCCTTAGCATTGTGAAGATATAAACTAGAGAGGTTTGAGGTGGGCTGCTAGAAAGAAAGAAACAAACAAACATACAAAAAATACTAAAACCAAACTCCTGCCTCAGGGGCACAAGCTGTTGCTCCATTTTATCTTCCTCAGACTAAAAAAACGTGGCCCTGTTTGGAAGAGCTCACAGCTTCCAAAAAGGGAGAGAGTGTGCCTAGTCATTCCTACATTCAATTCTCTTCTATATAATTAGCAAAAAGCCTTAAAACATTCTACCACCCAGAGAATTGGGACCAAACCAATAAATTGTAAATATTCCACGCTTCATTTCCTCTATTCTTTTAACGTAATAATGCCTGTGCGTGTATTTATTTATTTATTTTTTATTTATTATTCCAGGGTATTGTGAGGGTACAAACATTATAGTTACACTTTATGTCTTTGCCTCACCCAAGTGCAGGTTAAAGACATGCCCTTCCCTCCCTTTAGTGCTCCCCGTGTCCTTTAGTTGTAGATTTGCCCCCCTCATCCTCCTAATCCCCATGTATTTAAAATCTTGAAAATTCTTTGTGCCTTTCCCATTTCATAATATTTTAAGT
>NW_012149886.1:172463-175331 GCF_000956105.1 Propithecus coquereli
GCATTTTGCTCTCCTTCTGTGCCTTTATGGTATAGTACTGGGTTATTAAGTATGAAATGTCCAATTCTCTGATCTACTAAGTTCCACAGTTGATATCTCTGACATTTCTTATTTTATTTTTATTGTGAAGGTACATCCTCAGCCTTTCAAACACATGTTTTCACTTGGAATTTTTTTTTCAAATTTTTTTAGAGGAATTTTTGTGAAACCATGGATAAATCAAAAATTCATATTATTTTTGAATATGAATTCTATCATGGAACCAATGCAGTGCAGACAGCTTGAAATATCAACGAAGTGTTTGGGAAGGATGTAGCTAATTAATGCACACTACATGGATGGTTTGAGAAGTTTCATTCTGGTGATTTTAATCTTGAAAATGAGCCCTTGGATGACCTGAGACTGAGATGGATAATGATGAACTGAAAGCTGTAGTGGAAATGAATCCACCTTAACCTACATGTGAATAAGCAGCAAGGTTTGATATTACTATTCCAACAGTATTGGACCATTTGAAACAAATCGGCAAGGTAAAAAAGCTGTATAGATGGGTTCCACATGAATTAAACGGCCGTCAGAATAAATTGGGAGGCATCAATTTATCAGACGTCAAGCTATACTACAAGGCTATAATAACTAAAGGAACATGGTACTGTCACAAGAACAGAGACATAGATCAATGGAACATAACAGAAAATCCAGATATAAAATAATCCTCATTATTGCCATCTAATCTTTGACAAAGCAGACAAAAGCATACACTGGGGTAAAGAATCCCTATTCGATAAATGGTACTGGGAAAATTAGATAGCCATATGTAGAAGACTGAAACAGGATATGCACTTCTCACCTCTCACAAAAATCAACTCACGATAGATAACAGACTTAAACCTCAGGCATGAAACCATAAGAATTCTAGAATAAAATGTTGGAAAAACTTTTATAGACTTCGGCATAGGCAAAGAATTTATGAAGAAGACACCAAAAGCAATCACAGCAATGAAAAAAAATAAATAAATGGAACCTGATCAAATTTAAAAGCTTCTGCACAGCTGAGGAAACAATCATTAGAGTGAATAGACAACCTACAGAATAGGAGACAGTATTCACACCCAACAAAGAGCTGATAACTAGAATCTATAAAGATCTCAGGAATATCAGGAAGGAAAAAATCGAACAACCCCATTAAAAAGTGGGCAAGGGACATGGACAGAAACTTTTAAAAAGAAGACAGACTAACTGCAAACAAACATATGAAAGAATGTTCGACATCTCTAATCATCAGGGAAATGCAAATCAAAAACCCACAATGAGATATCACTTAACTCCAATGAGAATGGCTTTTTATAGAAAAGTCTCAAAACAACAAATGTTGGCATGGATGTAGAGAGATAGGAACACTCATACGCTATTGGTGGGACTGTAAAGTATTACAACTTTTGTGGAAAGTAATATGGAGAAACCTCAAAGAATTAAAAGTAAACTACTATTTGATCTGGTAATCCCACTACTGGGTATTTACCCAAAGAATAAAAAGACGGTCTATGAAAAAGACATCTGCACTAGAATGTTCATAGTAGCATAATTCATAATTGCAAAGATGTGGAAATAATCCAAGTGCCCATCAATACATGAATGGATTAATAAAATGTGGTATATGTATGCCATGGAGTACCACTCAGCCATAAAGAAAGAAATGGTGAACTAGTACCTCTTCTATTAACCTGGATGGAACTGGAGATCATTCTTTTAAGTGAAGTATCACAAGACTGGAAAAACAAGCACTACATGTACTTACCATTAAATTGGTACTAATTGATCAACACTTATGTGCACATATGGAAGTAATATTCACAGGGTATTGGGCTGGTGGAACAAGGGAGGAGGGTATGGGTAAATTCATACCTAGTGGGTGCAGTGCACTCTGTGTGGAGGATGGGCATGCTTGTAGCTTGACTTGGGCAGTGCAATGGCACTTTATGTGACTAAAGCATTTGTACCCCTGTAATATTCTGAAATTAAAAATAAAAGAGAGGGAGAAAGAGAAAAAGAAGAGAAATCATCTCAAAGCTTGTTTTCTTTACTGTCACAACATAAAGATGAACCATTTCTACACCATATTGTTATATGTGATGAAAATGGATTCTTTTTGACAATCGCAAGCATTTGACAAAATGGTTGGATAAAGATGAAGTGCCAAAACACAGTCCAAAACAGAATATTCATCAAAAAACCTAATGGTGTCTGTTTGGTGGTCCAGCACTGTTATTGTCTACTACAGCTTCATGAAACCTGGTCAATCAATTACAGCAGACGTCCACTGCAACCAATTGAATGAAATGATGAGGATACTTGTGATTAAGCAGCCAACTTTGGTCAATAGAGACAGGCTAGTCCTCTTGCAAGGCAACGCTTGACCACATGTCCCACAAACAATGCTGCTCAGACAGAGGCTGGATTTGGAAACTGTCTGTCACCAGCTGTATTCACCAGACCTCACACCAACTGACTACCACTTCTTCCAGGCTTTGGACCACTTCTTTCAAGGGCAAATACTCAATTCTCAACAAGCTATGGAAAACGCCATTCATGATTTCATTGCCACACACTCTCCAGGCTTCTTTGCTGTTGGAAGAACAGCTACCGTTAAGATAGCAAAGCTGTGTTGATAGTTTAGGTGCATACTTGATTAATTGTACTGCTTTTGTGTGAGATTTAATAAACTACACTTTTGATTTGCAATAGAACATTTCATATTTAATAGCAGGATTCTAGGTGAAGTTGCTTCAGACATACAAGCTAGTTGTCATTTTATTTTATTTATTTTTCTACTTCAAAAAATTTAATGGGTACAAGTGTTTTTTTGTT
>NW_012149886.1:176170-177687 GCF_000956105.1 Propithecus coquereli
AGTTTGTGAATATTTTTTCCCATTTTGTAGGTTATGTATATAGTTTGTTGATTATTTCCTGTTGATTATTTCCTTTGCTGCACAAAACCTTTTTTAGTTTAACTAGGTTCCATTTATTTATTTTTGTTGTTGCCATATTTGCTTTTGGGGTCTTATTCATAAATTCTTTGCCTAGGCCCATGTCTAGAAGAGTTATTCCTATGTTATCTTTTAGAATTTTTATGGTTTCAGGTTTTATTTTTATTTATTTATTTATTTATTGACACAGTCTCCCTCTGTCACCCAGACAAGAGTGCTGTGGTGTCAGTCTAGCACACAGCAACCTGAAATTCCTGGGCTCAGTCCTTCTGCCACAGCCTCCAGAGTAGCTGGGACTACAAGTGTACACCACCAGACCTGGTTAATTTTCTCTATTTTTAGTAGAGACAGGGTCTCACTCTTGCTGAGTCTGGTCTTGAACCCCTAACCTCAAGTGATCTTCCTGCCTTGGCCTCCCAGAGTGCTAGGATTACAGATGTGAGCCACCACTCCTGACCCAGGTCTTACGTTTAAATCTTTAATCCATTTTAAATTAATTTTTGTATATGGTGAGAGATAGGGATCCAGTTTCATTCTTCTGTATGTGGCTATCCAGTTTTCCCAGCACCACTTATTGAGTAGGGCATCCTTTCCCCAGTACACGTTTTTGTCTGCTTTGTCAAAAATCAGTTGACCATAGCTCTATGGTTTTATTTTTGGGTTCTCCATTCTGTTCCATTGGTCTATGTGTCTGCTTTTATACCACTACTATGCTGTGTTGATTACTATAGCCTTGTAGTATAATTTGAAGTCAGGTAATGTTATGCCTCTAGATTTATTCTTTTTATTTAGAATTGCTTTGGCTATTAAGGCTATTTTTGGTTCTATATGAAGTTTAGGATTATTTTTTTCTAGATCTGTGAAAAGTGACATTGATATTTTGATAGGAATTGTGTTGAATCTATAGATCACTTTGGGCAGTATACACATTTTAACAATGTTGATTCTTCCAATCCATGAGTATGGGATGTTTTTCCATTTTTTTGTGGATCATCTATGATTTCTTTCATCATTGCTTATAGTTCTCCTTGTACAGATCTTTTATCTCTTTGGGTAGAGCTCATCAATTCCCCCATCATCTCCCAATTGTACAAAATATGTGGCGACTTGTGGCAGTTTAAAATAGTGGGAGTGTAAAAAAGTCCTAGCCAGATGCCAGTTTTAGTCATTACCCTCTGTACTTCTAAACTGTCCATGAAATTTCAGAGTATGTGCTTAAACCAAACTCCTACCTGTTTATTTCCTAGAGATTGTTATACACCTTAATAAAGCTGACTAGTTCAAACTTGAAGCTTTTGTTCTAGTATATTCCATATGTAGTAAGCCCTAAGACTTACTGAGGGGAGTATGGCACCCAGGAACTGTCATGCAGCTCTTCAAAAACACTTTTATATGTGTGCAGAAAGATTAGACATAAAGGCCAAAATGAAGAAGAAAAG
>NW_012149886.1:187011-188665 GCF_000956105.1 Propithecus coquereli
CCCAGTCAAATTGAAACACAAAACTGATCATCACTGTCTATCCTTTGTCAACTTTGCAACCATACCCATACACGTGTCCTTAAACCATACATAATGTCCAAATAAAGACAATACCAAAGTTATACTTCTATGTAACATGATATAGATATCCTGTTTACAAACAGAAACACATTAACCCTTTCCCTCTGAAAAGGATGCAAAGTTTTTAGGTGGTGCTCATTCTTTTCTTTTGATATCCTATAATATAAATACTACAAGGTAAAGTTAACTATTATCAATATATTTTATGTTAGATGATAAAGGGATGATAAGAGAAGAAAAAATGCACATGCAAACATATTCATAACAAAATAAGAAAAGAAATACTCATAACTATTACAGTCCTTGTTTCTGCAACTGATCACATGGTCATATCTGGTATGTATAACTACCACTTCTATTACCCATTTTATAGTCTCTTTTCCTTTAGAAAACTCCTCAACTTGTCTTGATTTTTGGCCTGGTTGAGTGATCTAAACCTTCATTTCTGAAGATGCTGGGTGATCAGCTATCCTGCCTGAATTGGGTTATTATTTTTTCCATTGACTTTAATCACACAATATGGTGATACTAAGAAATAACTAAGAGGTCTGTATTCCAGACACACTCTTCCTTACCTTCACTGTGAAGTAGCAGTCCAATCTCTCCTTGGTAATCAGGATCAATTACCCTATACAGCACATTAACCCTCTTCCTCTGTTGATTTATAAGCATAGAGAAACCAAAGTGGCCAGATAGCAGTCTCAACTTCCAGGTCAGTGGCTGTTTTGTCACCTGATGGAAGCATTCTTCCCTTTGGAGCTAAAAACGTATAGACCAGCAGAGCCTGATATCACAGGAACAGGAAGCAAAAAACTTTGTTATCGAATCACCAGGGGTAACACTGAGTAAAGGAACTTCCATTTCCACCCCTTGATTCTGCACTCATGAATCCTGGCTATAGGAGAAACAGCACCATTTATTGGATGCTTATTCAAAGAATAAGCAGCATCCTGGTGGACATTGCTCTATCCCTGAAAAGTACTGCTACCTAGCTGGCAGTGTAATTAACTCCTCAAAAGGCAATTTCACTTTTCTGTTATATCAAGCCACTGCTTCCGGATAACAGGAACATAGTAAGAACAGTGAATTTCATGAGTATGAGTCATGGCTGCACTTCATTTGTGGTAATGTGAATTACTTGATTAGAAACGACACTATGTGAAATACCATGATGATGGAATAGGCATTCTGTAATTCCACGGATACAGGTTTTGGCTAGTGCATTACATGATCAATCCATATTCCATATCCAGTTTAAATATCTATTCCAGCAAGAAAAAAGAGCTTATCTTCCTGCAATGGAAATGCTATGATGTAATCAATTTGCCACTAAGTACATAGATTACTCTGGGGAATGGTGCCATATTAGTGACTCAGTATTAGTTTCTGCTGTTGACACATTGGACACACCACAGTGGCTGTAGCCAGGCCATTCTTGGTGAGTGGAAGTCCAGGTTGCTAAATCCACACATAATCTCCATCCTTGCCACTGTGGTTACTTTGTTCGTAAACCCATTAGGCAATGACAGGAGTAGCTGGGGGAAAAAATTAGTGGTATTCACAGTACAGATCA
>NW_012149886.1:188715-191074 GCF_000956105.1 Propithecus coquereli
TAATACCTAGTAAATTTATGCTGACCTCTTAAAATATCTTACCCATTTCAATAGATTTCCATTTCTGTCCAAAGGCTGAAACTTAAGATAAGCTTTAAAGATGGTCCTTAATCTGGTTCCTGCAACTTCTGTAGATTGGCATGCCATTTATCCTCCTCATTCACTTCGGTTCAGTCACAGTGACTTTCCCCTTGGTCCTTGAAATCCCCAGGCCATCTCTGTCCTCTGGACCTCTACAGATGTTTCATTTGCTTGGAGTCTCCTGATCCCTTTCTTTGCCAATGCCTGTTTATTCTTCTTGCTAGATCTATCTACCAGGATATATTCTCTGAATACTAAGACTAGATTAGGTTCCTATTTATAAGCTCCCAAAGCATTCTACAACTCCTTTTCCTAATATTCATAGCACTTTAATTATATTTTCTGCAACTGTCTTCTAAGCTAACTATATACTCTGTGGTTGTAGATAACAAAGTCTGCCATGTCCATCATTGTATCCTAGCTTCCTTGCATGGTGCCTTTTGATGAGTAAATGTATAAATGAGCAACAGCACAGCGGAGGGGGAAAAGACAGTAGAAAACACAGAAAATACTAAAGCATTCAAACATCAGCATCTTCAAAGAGAAAATTAATTCACATTAATTGAATGACAACTCTTGAGATTAGCATATCATTTAATTTTCCTAAGAATCATGTGGATATCAGATATAACTAGCTCTATTTTACAGATAAAGAAATTTTTAAAAATCCTCAAAGATTATAAATCACCCAAAGTCACACAACTCCCAGGTAAGAGAGATCAAATTTCGGCATGGTTTGGCCCAAGTCCAGTACCTTTTTTCTTTTTACTGTTCTTTTAAGATTACGATAATTATAATGAATTGAATTGTTGAGGATCATTTATTGAACATTTTCTAAATTCTAGCTTTTGAGTGCAATGTTGATTTTCTCACTTAATAACTATGATAATCCTATGGAATTCAATTTTTTTTCAGTTCATAAGTAAATCAGCTAAACACTACAGCGTACAGAGAGACTGTATGACTTTCTTAACATCACAAATATAGCAAATGTTAGAATCAGGATTCAAACCACTTCTTTCTGATTCCAAAGCCTATGAGTCCAAACAACTATACTATATCATTCTTTCAATAGCTTTGGAGGCTGTGATATTGATTTCTTCATTTACTTGTAAGCAAGTAAAGGCTCAGTAAACAGTAATATCTTGGCCACGGTCCCACTGGATTTTATAAAGTAGATGAAACATATCCCAGGTAGTAGAGTTCGCAGGATATAAAAATTTACATTTATTATATAACTTCCAGGTAAAAGCAGGTTCTTTTTCTCCCATATCCTGAGGCATATACCCCAAGTTAAGGATAGGCTTTCCAGGTATTGTGGGCACTGTGCCAGGAATGATTTTGGGAGTGTAACATGCACAATAAACAACCCTGTTCATCAAGCTCCTTACATTAATTAACAAATCTACTCACTGAAGAAGTATTTACTGAACACCCACTTGAAGCACTTTCTTATAGCTGGAAACCAGAGCCCTCCTCATGGAACTGTATTCTAGAAATGGAAGCATTTATTTTGTCCAGTATGAACAAGTCTGCAGTCAATTAATGAATAATGAAGTCTATAACATGCCTAGCAGAATGGCACATTAGACAATATAATTAATATTGATATAAAAATAGCAGTAACAATAGTAACTTAGCCACTTAAATATTTAGAATTTTCTCTTTCCTTTTATGACACATCTGGGCTTTAGTTCTTATTCTGTATTCTTAAAATTTTAATGAATTGTAAAAATAAGAATTATGATTCTCATTTTAAACAGATGATGCCAGGACTCAGAAAAGTAAAGTTACTTTCTAAAGAAAGTTCCGTGGCTATTTTATGACTGAGCCATTTATGTAGAACTTGGCACCAGTATGGTGCTGCCAAATTATCCAAGTCAGGCGCTCCTTCTACTATACCAAGATGACTTCCCAAATTAAGTGTTTTGACCATTTATAGCATTGAAATTTACAAGTGTTGGGTGCTGGCCTGGATAATTAAAATATATTCCCCCTCATTCTTACTATATCCCTGTGAAATGGATATAATTTTACTTTTACAAAAAGAAAACTGGCGAAGAGTTGACTATCCCATGTCATAAAGGTAGTTAGTGGCAGAGCAATGATGACAGCCAATGCCTGTGTGACTCCACAAGTTTTGTCTTTCCACGGTGTCACCTTGCCCTTCCAAGAGAAAACATGAAACCTGTATCTTCTAAGGAAAATGAGATATACATCAGTTCACAATGGAAGACAGTACAGAATGGATTTCTTCACTCTAACAGTGCGGATGTGT
>NW_012149886.1:201409-203291 GCF_000956105.1 Propithecus coquereli
TGTTCCTATGCTGAATACTGTAGATGATTATAACACAGTGATATTTGTGTATGTAAACATATCTAAACATAGAAAAGATACAGTAAAAATATAGTATAAGAAAGCATAGAATTATTTTTTTTCTAGATCTGCAGAAAATGATGTTGGTATTTTGATGGGGATTGCATTGAATCTGTAAATCACTTTGAATAGCAAGGACATTTTAACAATATTGATTCTGCCAAGTCATAAGCATGATATACTTTT
Organism: Propithecus coquereli; assembly: GCF_000956105.1. Lineage (NCBI taxonomy): Eukaryota > Metazoa > Chordata > Mammalia > Primates > Indriidae > Propithecus > Propithecus coquereli. Next base: position 201,656 of record NW_012149886.1, read on the forward strand.
CCATTTGTTTACATCATCTGCAATTTCCTTCCTCAGTGATTCATAGTTCTCTTTATAGAGATCTTTCACCTCTTTGGTTAAATATTCCGAGGTATTTTATTTTCTTTCTAGCTATTTTGAAAGGCATTGAGTCTTTGATTTGATTCTCAGCTTGACTATTCTGGTGTATAGGAATGCTACTGATTCATGTACATTGATTTTGTAACCTGATACTTTGCTTAATTATTTATCAATTGCAGGAGTCTCTTGGCTGAATCTTTGGGGTTTTCTAGATATACAATCATATCATTAGTGAAGAGTGATAGTTTGACCTCCTCTTTCCCCATTTGGATACCTTTAATTTCTTTCACTCGCCTGATTGCTCTGGAGAGGACTTCCAGCACTATGTTGAATAGAAGTGGTGACAGTGGGTACCCTTGTCTTGTTCCAGTTCTTGTTCTTAGGGAGAATGCTTTCAACTTTTCCCCATTCAGTATGATGTTGGCTGTGGGTTTGTCATATATGGCTTTTATAATCTCAAGATATGTTCCTTCCATGTCTAGATTGTTGAGGGTTTTTATTACGAAAGGATGATGAATTTTGCTGAATGCTGTTTCTGCATCTAAAGAGATGATCACATGGTCTTTGTTTTTGCTTCTGCTTATGTGCTGAATCACATTTGTTGATTTACATATGAACCATTGAACCATCATCACATCCCTGGATGAAGCCTACTTGCTCACAGTGGATTATTTTTTTGATGTGCTCTTGAATTTGGTTTGCTAGTCTTTTATTAAGGATTTTTGCTTCTTTGTTCATAAGGGATATTGGTCTGTAGCTTTCTTTTTTTGTTACGTCCTTTCCTGGTTTTGGTATATTGCTATATTTTGGATGCTTGTTACCCTCAGAACGCATGTTGAAATTTGATCCTCAGTGTTGGAGGTGGGGCCTAATGGGCAGTGTATGGGTCATGGGGGAGGATCCCTTATGAATAGCTTAGTGATGCCCTCCTGGTAATGAGTGAGGTCTCTGCAGTATTAGTTTCTACAACAGTTGATTATTTAAAAGAGCATGACATCTACTTCTCTTTCTTGCTTCCTTTCTTGCCATGTGGTCTCTGCACACACTAGCCTCCACTTTGCCCTCCACCATGAGTGGAAGCAGCCTGTGGCCCTCACCATATGCAGATGCCGAATCTTGAACTCTTCCAGAAATCAGAATCATGAGCCTAGTAAACCATTTTTCTTTGTAAATTACCTAGGCTCAGGTATTTCTTTATAGCAACAATAAACAGACTAAGACATATGTGATACTTCTTCAATAAAAGACACTGCAAAGTCACATGGTAAAGTGTATGGCTCGGAAAAGGAGTGAGGAATATGGGCTTCTTGATGCAGTCTACCATAGTTCACAAAAGCATAAAAAGATGATGACAAAATGCAGAGTAATTTTGCCAAACCCAGCAATATGATACATTGTATCAGCACATCTATCTATCCATTTATAGACTCCCACCAAATTACAGAAAGACATTTATCTAAATTCAGTTAGTTAAAATTAGCTTAATAAACGTAAAAAATAAAAACAATACTTTTTTTTCTTTTTTTTATTTCAGCATATTATGGGGGTACAGATGTTTAGGTTACGTATGTTGCCC
>NW_012149886.1:203341-204417 GCF_000956105.1 Propithecus coquereli
TTAAAAAAAAAAAAAATAAGAACAAAAAAAACAGGTAAGATGTTGCCATGCTTAATATGTAGGTTGGGTATATGGAAGTCTGTTTATTATGTTTTTCATATTTCTATGTTTGATATGTTTTATAATTAAACATTTTTAAATGAAAAAGAAGAAATAGTATAAACATTTTCCCTGTTCTTTCATTATTTTTAACATATTAAAGAGTTAAGAAAAAACTGGAAACATCAAATATGCTATCCTCAATGAAAGGGGTGTTTCTGCATGAGGTTAGACAGGGACATGAAAGAGATCTGATGGAATAGTATATTTTAAACTGCTTTTCTTTTTGTAATGAAAACAATGTAATAACTTTGTCACTTTAATCCCCTTTGTCTCTATTGAGGAGAAAGAAATAATTTTTTGCTTTGGCAGATTCTGTTGCTTATCATTAATTGCTTTTCTACCTGGTTTGCTGACAAATTACCCATTCTGTTCAAGTGTGCTATATTTTACGGTCAGGTTACCCCCAGTTTCCTACCCCCAACTGGAGCAGTTAAAATAAGGGAGACTCAACTATAGGTGCAGTTCACTTTTCTTGACTTCAGTTTTGAATTTTCTCCATTGTATAATTATGGGAAGGTCAGGATAATTCATGCCATGCAGAAGGGGTTCTTGATAGTCAAATTATTATCATCTAAAGTTATTTACATCAGCTCATTTAAAAAATTGTATAGAATGCTTATTACATGTCTGACACTGCTAAACAATCTGTGAGTGTTTGCTACATGGATATTTGATACAAAGGGACTAAACTAGCCCAATTTTTCTTTGGCCAGAACACAAGCACTATCTTCTTTTGAAAGAATTTCAGTGTTGTTCCCCTCTCTCCCTGCCTCCTTCCTCGTTTCCATTATTTGTTTCTTCTCCACAGGCTTTTCAAAGCACAGATGACCTAATACTGTCATTTATTAAAGAGAAAAACTGAATATGAAGAAGTTCCATCTCAAATACTGCCAAGAAAATAAATTTAATTATTAAAGTATTATATGGCCCTGTTTCGATGCAGTTTCATTCACTTTAAATAATATTTATGTATT
>NW_012149886.1:215692-216938 GCF_000956105.1 Propithecus coquereli
TCCCAATATATATTGATGTCTTCTTTGCAAAGATTAGATGGCCATATGTGGATGGTTTTATATCTGGGTTTTCTGTTCTGTTCCATTGGTTTATGTCTCTATTATTTGTGCCAGTACCATGCTGTTTGACCTTGTAGTAGAGCATAAAGTCTGGTAAAGTGGTGCCTCCAGATTTTTTCCTTTTGCTTAAGGTTGCTTTGGCTATTTGGGGTCTTTTCAGTTTCCAAACAAAGCATAGAATTATTTTTTCTAGGTCTATGAAAAATGATATTAGTATTTTGATGGGGATTGCACCGGATTTGTAAATCACTTTGGGTAGTATGGACATTTTAACAATGAGATATCGCCTTACCCCAGTCAGAAAGGCTTTTGTTAAAAATTCCAAAAACAATAGCTACTGGCATGGATGAGAGAGAAAAGAATGCTTATACATGTTGGTGGGACTGCAAATTAGTACAAATTTGGTGGAAAACAGTATGGAGATTCTTCAAAGAAATAAAAGTAGACCTACTATTTGATCCAGCAATCACACTACTGGTTATGTACTCAAAGGAAAACAAGCAATTTTATCAAAAAGACACCTACATTCAAATGTTTATTGCAGCACAATTCACAATTGCAAAGATGTGGAATCAACCCTGATGCCCACCAATTCATGAGTAGATTAACAAAATATGGTATATGCATAACACGGAGTTCTTGTCAATCATAAAAAATTGAATTCATTCCTTTGTAACAATCTGGATGGAACTGGAGATGATTCTCCTTAGTGAAGTCTCATAAGAATGGGGAAATAAAAAAACACTACGTATACTCACTATTAAATTGGAACTAACCGAACAGCACTGTTGTGCACAGATGGAAGTAAAACTCAATGGAAATCAAAGAGGTGGTGGGGGGAGTAGGCACAGATGAAATCATACCTAATGGGTACAATGCACACTATCTGAGTGATGGGCACACTTATAACTTTGTCTCAAGTAGTACAAAGGTGATTCATGTAACCAAACATATGTACCCCCATAATATTCTGAAATAAAAAAAATCTTTATTTCCTTAAGTTGGATTTGAGAGAAAGCTGGACTCATCAGCTCATCAGAGTGACCCAACCTAATTTGGTGCACCAGGAATTTGAGGTATTATTTTTAAAATAAAACAATATACTTTTGAACAACCAATGAAACATAGAAGAAATCAGAAGGGAAATTTAAAGAAATATCTTAAGACAAACAAACAAAAAAACCCA
>NW_012149886.1:217408-231541 GCF_000956105.1 Propithecus coquereli
ACACAGGGTCAGGGTCATCAGATCACCATCTTCTACTTCCACATCTTGTCTCACTGGAAGGTTTTCAGGAGCAATAACACACATGGAGCTGTCATTATCTACCATGACAATGCCTTGTTCTGGAATACCTCCTGAAGGATCTGCCTGAGGCTGTTATATAGGGAATTTTCTTATTTTAACAAATATAAAGAGTAGCCTCTATAACAATAATAAAATGTATAGTATAGTAAATACATAAACCAGTAACATGGTCATTTATTATGATTATCAAGTATTATGTACTCTACATAATTGTAGGTGCTATACTTCTTTTTTCTTTTTTTTAAGCTTACATGGGTAACTCATTTATGTGCTATATTTTTACATGACTGGCAGCACAGAGGTTTGTTTACACCAGCATCATGACAAACACGTGATTAATGCTTTGTGGTACGACATTATGACACATATGATGTCACTAGGTGATAGGAATTTTTTAGTTCCATTGTAATCTTATGGGGTTACTATTTTATATGTAGCCCATTGTTAACCAAAAAGTTGTTATGTAGAGCATGACTGCGTGTTCATCACATGTATCAGTGTGAGGGTATTTGTTATATATATTTATATGCAAGGGATCATATGCTACATACTTATTTCTTCACCTTATTTTTTTAACTTAAACATTAATATTTTGAAGACATTTATTTTCCTATTGGGAAATGGTTTGTGAGGTCAGTATCAAATCGCCATTGTGGTTTGACTTGCTCTGGCCTTGGTTATCCTTATTCTTGTCTGCAGCATCACCAACATCACTCATGCTTGAGTTCCTTCTAAGATTTTTCACTCTGGGGAGCAGGAGTGAGTTCTCCCCATCATGGCCTCTACTGCATCTTTGGTATTATGTGCTTACAGAGTCATCTGTGTGACATTTATATCCCAGGGAAGGGTTGTCCCTCAGTCCTTCCATGGTAAATTCCCTATTTCTAGTCCTAATTGTCCAATATGAGTAGGAGTCTTGAGTAAAGGAGCTGTTATCAGGTGCTATAGACTGAATTGTGTCCCTCCAAAATGGATGCATTGAAGCATTAACCCCCAATGTGACTATATCTGAAGACAGGGTCTTTAGTAGGCAATTAAGTTTCAATGAGGTCATAAGGGTAGTGTCCTAATCAAACAGGACTGTGTCCATATAAGAAGAAGAAGAAACCTCTTTCTGTCCCTCTCTTTCTCTCCCTCTCTCTCTCTCTCTCTCTCTCTCTCTCTCCCTCCCTTCCTCAGGACACAGCAAGTAGGTGACCATCTACAAACTGGGAAGAGAGCTCTCACTAGGAGGCAGATTAATTGTCACCTTGATTTTACACTCCTCAGCCTCGAGAACTGTGAAAAAATTAATTTCTATCATTGTAACCACCAATCTATGATATTTTGTTATGGAAGCCTGAGGTGACTAAGACAAATTTTGGTACTGGGGAGTGGGGTGCCACTATAGCAGCTACCTACAAATGTGGAAGTGGCTTTGGACCTGGGAAATGGATAAAAACTGGAAGAGTTTTGAGGTATATGCTAGAAACATGGAGGTTAAGGGTGATTCTGGTGAGGTCTCAGATGGAGATAAAAAAAATGTTATTGGAAACTGGAGAAAAATTGATCGTTGTTATAAAGTGGCAAAGAACTTGTCTTAACTACATCCTAACATTTTGTGGAAGGTAGAACTTGTGAGCAATGAAATTGGATATTTAGCTCAGGAGATTTCTAAATAAAGTATTGAATGAACAGATTGCTTCTTCCTGACTGTGTAAAGTAAAATGTGTAAGGAGAGTGATGAATTGAAGAAGAAAATGTTAGTCAAAAAGGAACCAGAACTTGGAGATTTGGAAAATTCTCATTCTGTCCATATTGCAAAATGTGAGAAAGTTTCTTCTGAAGAAAATATCAAGGGTGTGGCTGGAAAATTATTTGATAGAGATAATGAATATGACTCATGGACTTAATCAACCATCTCAGCAGAAGCCAGGAATAGAGATGGGATTATACCAGCAAATACATTGCCACTTTGAGCTAAAGAGGACAGAGGAAGTAGGATGGAATGAAGGAAGACTGCCATACTTCTTCGATTCCACACGACTAGAACATAGAGCTATTTGGTTTCAAAAATGCACTATTCTCCAAGAAGAGGGAAGAATGACCCTGAAAGTAATTTGGAGATCATCAGTGTTGCCACTCTCACCACAAATCCAATAGGCAAGGCTGTTTCTTCCCAGTTGCAAAGTGTGGGGCTGCTTCTCTGGATTCAGCAGGCTAGAATGACCATCCCTAGTGCCTCAGGGGCAGGGTACCCTAGCAAAGATCCATGTGGCCAGGGCCTTACAGAGAGATGAAGGGATGGGTCTGCCCCACAAAAACTGTGGGATTGGTGCTGCTATCCCTTGACCTGGAGGGCAGAGTACCAAACCAAAGGGGATTATTCTTGAGCCTTAAGAGCTAATGGAATTTGTCATGCTAGGTTTTGGACTTGCTTATGACTTATCAGCCCTTCTTTCCTTCCAATGTCTCCCTTTTGAAATGAGAATGCCTACCTGATATCTGTCTTACCACTGTATTTTGGAAGTATATAACTCGTCTGGAGAGAAATTTTGCCTCAGGAATAATTATACCTTGAGTATCACCAGTAGCTGATTTAATGATATTTAGATGAGACTTTGGACTTAGAGTCGATATTCAAATAAGTTAAAATTCTGGGGTCTATTGGCATGGAATTAATGTGTTTTGCATGCAAGAAGGGCATAAGTTTGAGGGGGAAAGGGACAGAATGCTATGAGTTGAATTGGGCCTCCTGCCCAAATTCTTATGTTAAAGCCATAACCCCTAATGCAACTATCTGGAGATAGGGTATTTGGAAAGTAATTAAGGTTAAAAGAGGTCATAAGGGTGGAGCCCTAATCTGATAGGATCATGGCCCTATAAAACAAGAAAGTTATCTCTCTCTCTGTGTCTCTCTCTCTCTCTTTCCCCTGCCATGTGAGGACACACAAAAAGGTAGCCATCTATACGATAGGAAGATAACCCTCACCAGGAACCCCATAAACTGTCATCTTGATCTTAGACTTCCCAGCCTCCAAAACTGTGAGAAATAAATTTCTGTCGTTTAAGCTAGCCAGGTTGTGGTGTTTGTCTATGGCAGCTCTAGAAAACTAAAATACCAGATCTTTGTAAAATGCTTGGAGAAAGTCAACAGTTCATGAAGTAGAGTGAAAGTGAATGGAACCATATTGGTGGAGTGTACAATGAGGTTGGAATCCCGAGGCAAGAAGTCAAAAAAGTACTATGCTAAAAGTAAAACTTTTTCTGGAATTAAAGTTTACAAATCTTTGTTTTTAGGAGATTGTTCCTTTTATCTGTAGTCATGGTCCTCTTACCAGCAGTGAAGCGACCCTTTCTCCAGCAGGAATACTCAGATATTTCCATTACATACCCCAATGAGTAGAGGAAAATGAAGCAACTTCCCAACAGTTACAGGAAAAAAGCTAAATGCATAAGTAGCTTATGTAAGATGAAGGCTAAAATCCTAGTATATTTACATAGTATTGCATGTATAATTTTCATTCTACTTCTTAATGTATCTGTATTTGTTTTTACATGAAATCACATTTAAATTTACTTTCTAAAATTGTGCCTCCAAATGATAGGAGAATATGGTGTGTTTATCTCATACTTTATGTATGGCCCTCTCTTGCTACTACTCATCTGCGACATAATGTTCCATCCCCCTCAGAGGTGCGCATCCGGGCTGAAGAAGTCTTATGAAGGAACTCCAGCAGGCCCAGAAGACAAAAAGAAGGCCTTCCTTTGCACAGAAGGACATTTTACTTGCACCTTACAACACTAAAATAGAAAATAGATCACACTACCTTTCTAGGTTCCTTCCAGAGACAGTTCTTCATTATTTTCCATTCTTATGACTTTTCTCTTAGTATGGCAGTCACAAATATAGAGCTTGAATTTAAATAACAACCTCCTGAGACAAAACACTGCTTGAGAGGGTTGGAATGAAAAGAACTAAAATGCAGAAGCCCTGAAGCTGTTGCTACTTGTCTCCATCAGTTCACAAGCACAGATATGGGCGGAAAGCTCTTTTGTCATTTCAACAAGAGGCAGAAAGTTAAGCTGGCTCCAGCTGTACCGATGACATTCATCTGATTTTGAAAGTTCCACTCTGTAGTAGCTTTTCAGTATTGATGTTCTGATGTGTATGCACAGGATTAATGTGATCAGAGGGTCTGCAAAGCAATGCACACTGTTTGTCACTGTATAACCTTCCCTCAGTCTCCTTATCCCAGAAATGCAATACTGCATATATTCCTTGCAGAAAATTACTCATAGTAGTATAGTGCATGCCCATCTATTTCAGTTGCATCTAGCTTATAAAAACTTGCAGAACTAAAAATGATGATAATTTAGCACAGTTAATTTTTTATCAGGTATGTCAGACAGTCTCAGAGTTTTGAAGGAAAGAAATGTGTACTGTACTGCTGTGACGGTCATTAGTTTTCAAATCCCTCATAATCCCCTTTCCAACCTCAAGTATGAGTTGGGGTTTTGGGGTGAAAACTAGATAGGCTATAGAGAATTCTCAGTCACTCTAAGAAAATTTTCTTTTGTTCCTGATCCTGAAATTTGAAGTTTACGTGGGGTTGTGGATATGAAAAGCACTTTCTGATCAGTTGAGAAGTTAGAGCATCTAGACACAGCATGCATGCATCTATCCATCCATCCATCCATCCATCCATCCTTCCATCCATCCATACATCCATCTGTGTTTCTATTCATTTGTTTTTTCATATTAAATAGTTTATGAAGGCCTAATAAAATTACTCATGTTCTCTGACATAATATAAGAACATTTCCAGGCCAATTATTATCTTTATAAACAACAAGGCATGAAGACTTATGAGGTGTCTGAATTCAAACTGAAGAGGTTTTAAAAAAAATCAAAAATCAAATCTGTGAAATCACTGAAAATTGACAGAACTAAATTTTTAAAATAAAACAAAAATGATATTTTAAACTATATTTATAATGAAAATCAAAACTGAGCAAACAAAAAAAAAAACCAAAGAAAACAAAACTTAACCATTACAAAACAGTGTCTTTTAAAGAGAATTATTTTTGGAAACATATATGTATGTGCCATATATTTAATACTTAACAGTGGTTATCAAACTAAGTTTCCTTGAAACACTAATGTTCAGCTAGCTGGACTGAAGTTATATATTCTGAAATCATAACTGTTATATTTTTCCAACCACGTAAATTACTTGTTACCAGCACACAAGGAGAAAAATATGGAAATTGAGAATAAGTGGCTGGAAACTTTGGTCGCAAAGTAATTTAATGTCTGTTTAATTCAATAATAAAACCAAGTGGGGTTTGTATTTTATGTATTTTTATTTAATTTTTCTAATAATTAATTCATATTGTATTTTACCACTCCATGGTAATTGGGAATAAAACAAAAGAAAGGAATGATAACATCAGCAAAAACTATCCTTCATCACATTAGCCTGAGAAGCACTATTCTAAAATTTTCTTGATTAAAGCTCAGAAAACAAAAGTCCATGTTCCTAAACTCCCCATGCCCATGGCACAAACACATGCTCACTTAGAATATTAACTTATTTCCATGTGAGGCCAAAAGTAAAATTTCTCCTCTAATATGATCTTAGCTTTAGTAACATTTCATACATTCACCTAAAAAAGACTATTCAATTTTCTTGTTTTATAATGATTTCATATAAAGAGAGAATAATTATTTTTTAAAAACCACTTTCTTCTTACAAAGTATGCTTGACCTTGAATTGGCATTGTACCAAAGCCCATAAGCGATAATGATGATAAGTTTTAATAAAATATATCTTCTGCACTTCCTGACAGAGTAACAAAATCTATGCTGACACTCACAACACACTGTCTCTTTTAAAATGTCAGTGAGGGGGCTGCTTGTTTAAAGCTGCAGACATATCTGCTATCAGCAGCCTGCCTCTCTGATGGGATAGTGGTCCCAGAGGCTGCTCCACTCACCCATGGGCAGAAGTGTCTGAGGGCTTGTCAGAGCTTTGGCACATGGGGAATTCAGAGAGCCTGAGTCCTCTGGGCACCTCTGGGATTTCAAACCAGAGCTTCCTGCTGATCTATTAGGATCAGCACCTCCTAAAGGTCCTTTTTGAAATCACACAAGGGCATCACCCAAATAAGGCTCTTGCACAAGACTGTGAATGATGATCATTCTTCAGGCTGAAATTGGGGTGTTTTAGCCAGAGAAGTCAGAATTTTTCTAAAAAGAATTGGTGACACTGTCATTTGGAGGAAGGCAATTGAAGATAGTGCTTCAGCCATGAGAATGTACTGGAGCTGCTGTTTGAAGTCCTAGGGGCATCCATCCCGTTCCTACCTTCCCCTTATCCTGGGGAGATCTTCTCAGGGGAAGACTCCTTTGAAATTAATGAGAGTTCCTCTATTTGATCAGCAGAATGGGATGTTGGACAATACAAAAGACACAACGCCAGCAGAGAATAACAAATAGGGAATAGAAGAACCAACATACTACTGTCCTCCACGCTTGAGTAAGGAAATGACTGCTTTCCCAGCTGATATGGGGCGAATTACCCCTCCACATTCATATATTGAAGCCCTAATCCCCAGTACCTCATAATGTGACTGTATTTGGAGACAGGACCTTTAAAGAGGTAGTCAAGTTAAAATGAGGGCCTTAGTATGTGCCCTAATCCAATATAACTGATGTCCTTGTGAAAGGAGATCATTGCTTGAATGCAATAATCATTTCACTGTGCATATGTGTATCAAAATACCATGTTGTATACCTTAAATATAGACAGAGAAAATTAATTATTTTTTAAAAGAGGTGATTAGGACACACAGGGAGACACCAGGGGTATGCTCACAGAGAGAAAAAACCATGTGAGAACACAGAGAGAAGCAGCCAGTCATCTGCAAACCAAGGAGAGAGGCCTCAGGAAAAAAAAAAAAAAAAAAAAGCTGCCAACACTTTGATCTTGGACTTTTAACATCCAGAAGTGTGAGAAATAAATTTCTATTGTTTAAGCAACCAAGTCTGTAGTACTTTGTTATGGCAGCACTAGCAAACTAACACACTACATATGCTAACTGAAGATGCAATCATGCTCTATTTTTGTGTCTCATGCTGTTTTATCTGAAGGATGAGCAAAACATAAACATGAGAGTAAAGATGCCAATAAATGGGGACATGTGCAATGTGGAGGTTAATTACCCTAAGGAGCTGCCCTTAGCCTTCGCCTGTGCCTTATCTCGTGAATGACCACATAATAGTAAGAGAAATGGTTCGTAGGGTTTTTTTCTTTGTGGGTGGAAGTGAATAGAGTAGGGTTTAAAACTCTGGTGGTGAAATGCAGTTTGTGTGAGAAACTGTAACCTGAACGGAACACGGAAGATGGTTCAATGTGTCCTCAAAGAAAAAGGCACCCTCTCCTTGGTGGAGTGGTCCTCCCATTTCCATATTTAAGTTGATAGTTTTCATCTTTGTTTTGATTTTTGGACGATCAAAAAATGTACCATAACTATTATGACTGTAGAAGAAAATATCAATTCATATAAATTTCAGAGGCCATTTATATATTCATTTATTTTTTCATTCAGTAAATATTTATTTAGGGCCTCTTATGTGCCGAGTATTATGGTAATTCCTAGAAGTATGGTTCATGTCATTATCAAGTTAACATTCTGAAATGTCTTAGAGGGATCTGGGAGTTGGGGAGTAAAAAAAATTGGCAAACAATCCATAGAATAAATACAATTATAATAGATTCTTTAGAAAGAAAATACTGGAAGATGAGAGGATTTTTATATAAGTTCTAAATGATAAGAATAGACAGCCCTATGAAGAGTTAAGTGAAGACAGGTCCAGCGAGGGGAAACATAAAAGAAACAAGATTCAGCTGAATATGTTCAAGGAGCAGAATGAGAACAATGAATCTGAAATAGAGAAGATGGAGGGTGCTAGAAAAGGAGGTTGGCCACATTCGCCCATGTTATTTGGGTTATTCTTAGAGCATTTGCAAGCCATTGAGGGGTTTTATGGAGGCAGGTTAATATTTTTAAAATAACGTCTTTTCATTTGACAAATATTCATGACATGCTGTCTCGGTGGTGATGCCTGTAAGGTGGCTGCCTGGTTGAAACTGCAGACAAGTCTGCCATGAGCAGCCCAGCCAAGTAGAGGTGACAAGAGAAAAAAATAAGCTGTTCAATTGCAGACACTTCTCCAGTCCCTGAACACCCTCTCTGCTTAAGTGCTGTGCTAGATTCTCTGCAGGATTCGCTCGAGATGAAGACAAACTTCCTCTTCTGAAGAAAATTCCAGCCTCTTTAGGGAAGATGAAAATATACAAATAACTATTGTGTGGATTTAAGAAATGAAGTTATACATATTAATAGTTTGATTAACATTTAGGGATTTTTTCCAATTGAGACAAACTGTCTAATTCACATGGGTAAGTTTTCCATGCACCTTCTCTGGTTCTTCTGGACATTTATTCTTTTGTTAAAATAGATTTTATTGTGTATATTTGAGATTTATAGAACAGACATACATATGGCCAACAGGTATATTAAAAAGTGCTTAGCATCACTATCCATCAGGGAAATGCAAATTAAAACCATTATGAAATATCACCTCCCAGCCTGTAGGGTGGCTTTTGCCAAAAAGACAACAGATAAATGTTTACGAAGATGTTGAGAAAAGGTAACCCTTAGTACCCTGTTGGTGAAGATGTACATTGTTGCAGCTGTTATGTAGTTTCCTAATGAAATTAAAAATATAGCTGCAGTATGACCCAGCAATCCCCACTTCTGATTATACATCTAAAGGTGATAAATCTCCACCTTGTAAAGATATTTGAACACTCCCATGTTCATTGGATATTTATTCTTGATTGATCACTGATAATACGTAGTAGAGTAAGAGGAGTAAACATGTTGATATTGTTAAACAGACTGCAAAATAAAAGACCTCAGCCTCACTCAAAGACCTAACAGAGACTGGGATCATTGCTTTGTAGGACCATAAATCATCTAATCTGTGAGTAAAAAATGGCAGCTAAAGGGCCACACAGGCATGTTAAGCCTCTTTCAAAAGGTGAGTCCATGACAAAAGAAGAGGCTAATTAACCATGGTTTTCTTTCAGTTAATTTCTTCAAACTTCTCTGTCTTTAGTCATACAGTAGTTTAACCGATTTATTAAATGCCGTTCACAGTAATATAAAAGAGTTCTAAGAGAGATATATGTATTACACAAACACAAGGAGAAGAAATCATACTTGCATAAATTGTAAAACCTGAAACAAGATAGCGGCCATGTTGATTGACATAAACAGGTGGGAAGATGACATTTCAGAGGGAAGGGACTCTGTGATCAAAGACAAATATGTAGAATAACATGATCACAAATATGCTTTGGGGCTGGAGTAAAAAGTACATAAACAAAGATAATACTTGGCTTTTATAGAGAACACATTACATTCCTCAGATACTATATTTTATGCATATTATCCTATTTAGTCTTTAGGAAAACCCAAGTGAGTAGGTAATATTATAACCCCATTTTATAGAGGAGATAACTGAGATTAATACAATTTATATAATTTGCTCAACTTCTCAAAAATGCTCTAAAGGAATGGAACAACCATGTTAAGGACTTTAAACTACATTCAGTGCTATCCAGAGAGGCATTAGAAGTTTCAAGTGGAGCAACACTATTATCAGAGTGTGCCCTGGGAAAATGAATAAAGCAGAGAAAAATGTGGTGGATTAACATGGACTATATTAGACCTGGAGAGTCAAGTCAAGAGGCTTTTTTCAGTAGGTCAGGAGGAGAGGTGATAAGGGTTTCTGTCAAAGTAGTGTCACTGGAGAATAAAATGAGGACGTGAGTATTAAAGTTATTGCAAATGTAGTAACTGTGATTAGTGACAGGATGGTGGGGCAAGAGAGAGAATGAATCCATGTTTGTGAATCTCTGAATGACTTGGCTGATGGTAATGCCATTAACATATAGTGGGATATAAATGGAGGAGCAGGTTTGGGTTCAGATAATCTAATCTAAGTTACACACATGTCAAATACAAATATTTCCTGAATTTTCTCTCTATGAGGGTAGAATGGGTATCCTAGCAAAGCAAGAGTACTACCAGTGTTCAGCCCATTCTTGTCTCATCATTAGTGAATATTTACAGACCTCCAACATGATGTAGCAGATGTTTTCTGCAGGTCAGCAAGGGATTGAAGTGTAAGAAATACTGCTTTGCATTGTACTATTTTTATAATTTTCAATGTGTATAATTTAGGTAACTGTGGCAGATTGTTTGAAAAAGTTCTCACACTTACATAGATCTCCTTATATGCATGACCATTTGAAGGGTTTTTGTAGCTTCTCTCATAAAGAGGTAGAGTTTATTTATCTATCTCTCGAGTTTGGGCTGGATGTGACATGATTTGATCAATATAACATGGGAGCACTAACTTTGTACCAGTTTTGTGACTAGGCTTCACTCCCTTTCAAAACTCTCTCTGTGCCATGTGAAAAAGCCTTGTACAACCTGCTGATCAATGAAGGCTATGTTGACCAGACACACCTGGTGCCCATCTAAACATCAGACACATGTGTGAAGCTATCTTAGACCAGGTAGGCTCAATTGACCTGTCAGCAGACCACTGGTGAGCCCAGGCAAGATCATCCAAGCCTGCCTGGATACCCAGAACTGCTTAGCTAACCTATGGACGTGTAAGCAACAGTAATATATAATCATTGTTTTACATCAGTAAGTTTTGGGATGGCTGTTATACAGAAATAGATAATTAATATAGTATCATACACATGAATAGTATAGAAAAATTTTGAAATGTAGATTGAAAGAGAAAATATAATTAAAATCATCCATGCTCCCACTTAGGTAAGATATCAACTCCGTTTTGGTACAATTAAATCTTTTCACAATTATGAATTCACAAAGAAAATTTGATAAGACTCTTGATACTTTGTTTGAAATCTATTTTTTACACTTAACAAGATGCATTAACAGTATGCATCTTTCCATGAAAATGGATATACTTCTATAAGCAATTTATCATTTATATGTATGTCCACCCATGATCTGTGAATGGACATCTTAAATTCTCTGTCTTATTGTAGCCTGAGTGTACTTTTTCTCTTGTGTCTTCTTTGACAGATCAGTAAGGGCCAGATAAAATATGTACATTTTGGGGGCAACATATGTAAAATATCCAACACCTAAGCAGCAACTAGTACACATTTTTGTCTGGCATGGCCATGGAAGTAGGAAACATGTTTTTAATAGAAGGAAAATATGACCTAAGTTATATTAAAGATGTCAAGTTTGATGAAGTATGTTCCAATGAAGGTCATTGACTAGAATAGCTAGAATGTCCAAAGGAAGGAAAGAACTGAGTTATCAATAATTTTCATTTGTTAAATCAATGGTAAAATGTCATCTTTTTTAATAAGGAATGACAATCAAAAACCTACAGTTCACCCCTTGGGATGGTGGTAAAGGCAAAGGATCTCAAAGTTGGTATATGACTTTAGAAAGAGATCCAATTTATTTGATCTACTATAAAGGATGAGTTTGGCATGAATAGTCAAGGGGAAATTACTTTTTCAAAAAATGTCTATTAGACATTCTTATGTTTATAAATTTTTAGTGAGATATTAGGAAGAACAGAGATTCATAAAGCAAAAACAGCATAGGCTTCTTAAAAGGGTGTCCTGTTGACAAAATAGCTGCTCATGTCCTTGACTGAACTGGCCAGCTGAGGGAACCAGAATTCCAGATGACACCAATATGGCAGTGATTAGTGATGAGGGAGATAGAACAGAGCGTTAAAATAGTGAGTGGCCCATGGTTATGCCTAAAAGGCTTATGTGTATCTGAGATGTTCATATTTTCTGCCTCAGAGCAGAGGTGGCAGGGGCTGGAATAGCTATTGTCCCTGATTGATCACTTCCAGTTCTATCTGAGAACAGTTTTATACATTTACTCCAGGGTGCCAATAATATATATCCAAGTGTGTATGAAACCAGAAAGATTAGAAAGAATTTTTCTGAGCTTCTAACTGCATTTAGGAGAAAGAAATAATCTGAGTAAGTTTATATGCTAAAATAAGAAGTAAGGGTCTTAATCACAAGAAGAATGAATTCAGCCTTGACAATGGAAGGAAAAGCAAGAGAAAAAAATCACCCATGGAAAATTATTGTGAGCAAAAACAAAATAAAACAAACTGTCTAAATGCATTCAAATCGATCAGTTATTATAAATATAAAAGAGATTAACTCAGTATTAATCAAAGAAATGACAATTAAACAATTAAACATATATCAGATTGTTAAATAGTAAAACCTCAATTATTGCAAATAATGATAGGATAGTGAGAAATATGAACTTTTAATAGACTTTTGATGTTAGTCCTGTAATGACATTGTGAATACTTAGTGACATCAAGTACTTGTGTGACCTATTAGCTGAGATCTTACCCTACACAAAGCCAAACATGCACCCCATTACAGACAGGCAGAAAGATTTTTCTCATTACTCTATTTGTGGTAGTCAGGGAGTTGGAGGCTGCCCAGGGCAATGGAAATACAAGTTACGGTACATGTATCTATGGAATACTCTGCAGCAGTCAAATGCAAATTATAGGTACACACCACAATAAGAATGGATTTTAAAAGCATATTTTTGAGTAAAAAATTATGAATACAAGCAAGATTTATAGTACAATAGCATGCACATGAAATTACACACGCAAACATATTTAAAACAACACTGTATATTTTCAAAGACATGTGCACAGGTAAGCATTATACCAAACCCCTGTGACATAAATTAAAAAGAATGAGAGGAGCCTCAGGATGAAGAGAAAAATACCATAAAACAAGAAAGAAAATGTGACAAAACCAGCAAATATCTATTCAGGTGAAAGAGTGTCTAAGACATGCACAGGAACAGTCACAAATTTCGTGTCTGCCTTGAGTCATATCCATCCTAGATCAAATTGAATCCAGCTTGGCTTTTATCCGCTAAACTGGCAGGGAATCTAAGTTCAGTCATTCTTTAAGGTCTCATTCTTGCTCCTGTTGATTTTACCGAAACCCCATGTGCTTCTGTGACCCAACAAAACTTTTTGACTTTACCTTGCTGTGATCACTGAGGCTCTTCAGCGTGCTACTCTTCTGTCAAGAGCTAGACTTCAATTTTTCTCGATATTGCTGCTCCCCTGGATGGGTGGCAGCAACATCTGCTTTCTGTTGACCTCCTTTCTGTTGTCAGCAGTCCTTAAGTAGCCATTACCAATACCCCCTTCCCCGTGAGGTTGGGCTTTTCCATTTATTTGAATACTTGTCCATGTCCATCCTCCCAACCAACCTCCACTAATTCCCTTTCCAGGGTGGACCAGGACAGACAAAGAAGAAAATGACCCTTGGAGTTATTAAGAACTCGAACCACAAAACAGAAAAGCCCAAATCTCCTTTGAGCAAGGAAAAGGGTGGGGTGAAAAAAGGGGGGGATGTCACATTTCTACTAGTAATTTCCAATATTTCCTTGAATATTCTGTGTATTAATAGTTTTTGAATATTTTCCTGTTTTGTGTTTTATTTTACATAGTTATACTTTATCGCTACCAGAACCTGGCACAAATTGTCCTAATGGGTGAGCCAAGCATAAATATGAACCAGGTTTCTTTACTCCAGGACTTCTCATACCATTTATTATGTTAAAGAAGAAGTGTCAATTTGTAAGGAAGTCTATGGACAAAATTATGCAAGTTTATTTGCCCTTAAATATTTTTATGGAGCATATTATTTAAAAAAACTATTTTGGGAACTACAGTCTGAGAAATTCTAAACAAAGGGATTGCTTTATCCCATTTGAGGTTGTCATTGTATGGGTAACTTCAACTTGGAAACTGAGCCACATACAAATTATTTGATCACCCAAGATTCTACACAAGCCCAGAAAAGAGTTGCTTTTTCTAGTGTCTTCCTTTTTTCCCTAACACTTATGGTCACTTTATGTATTGAT
>NW_012149886.1:233721-234096 GCF_000956105.1 Propithecus coquereli
CAGAAGGCACAAAGTGTGGGAAGGGGTGTGCTGGTTGCAAGGTTGACCAGATTAAGAAGTCCTGGCTAAAAATTTAAATTTGATTCACAGACCAACATTAATCTATAAATGTAGTGCATAGAGTAACATTAATCTGTCTATGAGCTATGACTCATGAATTTATATGGATCAAAGTCTTCACTTCCAAGACATTTTGTTCTTACACCATGCATTGACTCTTGTTCAGAGACAATTGTTCTGAATAATGATGGGTTAACATGGCAAAAGTCATTCATTTTTTTTTTGATTCAGCCAACAAATGTTTTTTAAACACTAACTTTGTGTTAAATCACAGTTCAGGTTTAGTTTAGAGATGAGGAATTATTAATGCATAAA
>NW_012149886.1:236086-303205 GCF_000956105.1 Propithecus coquereli
CAGCAATTAGCAATTATTAATATTATAATACTTTAGTGTTATAATGGTTAATGGTTTTATTTTTTCTCATTTCTTCTACATTTTATACTTGAAATTCTGCCAAGGATGAGCTGTTCCTTCTTATCTATTTACTTATAAAAATATAGACTCATGGATATTTATTTTATTTCTTTGGCTATAATTTAATACTACCATATTTTTTCTCAAATGATTTTAAGTTTGGCCATTAGAAACTCTTTCAATTTGACTCCTGTGTTTCGTTTGTTTTATTTTTTATTTTTTGCTTGGCATGCCCCATTTTCCCGTTCCTTCCCTCTTGTCTTCCTTCCTTCTTTCCCTCCCTCTTCCCCTGCTTCTCTCCTTCATTCTTCCCTTTTTGCCTTCCTCCCAGCCTCCCTCCCTCTTCATCTTCTTTCCTTTCTTTTTCTTTTTTAGCACTTCTCTATGTTCTGGCACAAAAAGGTGTTTTCAACTCAAATGGAACTTTTCTTGCCCTAGCCCTAGCCCTAGGATCAATCACTTTTCCAAGAAGCTCTGGTTCCTTTTATTCAAGAATAATATTTAGAATCTGTAATATAGTTATTAAGTGTACTCTTTAATAATGGGGTTTCATTACTTCTAAATTCACTGATTTGACACAGAAATACATGCATACATACTAAGTCAAGCATACACACATTTATATTTATTTATAAATCTATATAATTTATATGTTTTTAAGAAAACTTTAGTTTATACTCATACATATAACTCCGATCTAGTACCAGAGTGTTCATTCTAGTCTTTCCCCTTTCTTTATTTATAACTTCCTTTTTTCTGACAATGAGAAGTTTGGCTCTCATAATTTACAATATATTTGCTTATATATTCAACTCTACTATGCCTCAGAATTGCTAACTCATACACTTGTAAAAACGAATTTACTATCTGCAGCCTAATGTTGATGTACAGTTCTTCTTTTGTCTTAAGTTTTGCAACATCCAGTGAAAACACTTTTCTAAAGTTAATTAGGTCAACTCATTTCTTCTCCACCCCTTCCGGTATGGCTGTGCAATATTTCTGTAATACACTAAGATTCACTTGTCATAGTCAGCAATCCATCTTGGTTCCCCCCACATCAGGGTTGATTTTTTGAAAAATATGTGTACATTTCAATTCACTATTTGTGATGCAAATTTTTATGGCTTTTGACAAAATCACCATCACTCTTTTATTAAAAGAAAAGTTCCATGTCCTGCAAAATTCCCTCCAATTGTTCCTTTGTAGCCAACCCAGCAATTAGTAACAGCTGGCAGCACTGTCCTGTTTTTCCATCCTTATTGATTTGCTTTTTTCCACAATGTCATATAAATAGAATGATATAATATGTAACATTTGGGATCTGTCTTCTTTTGTTTAGCAAAAAGCAGCTAAGATTCATCCATGTTGTTACATGAGTAAATATTTTATTACTTTTTAGTGATACCCCATTGTGTGGATGTATCACAGTTTTGTTCAGATATCTAAAAAGATTTCTGGGTTGTTTCCAGTTTTTAGAGTTATGAAGAAGTTATTATAACATGTATGTATAGGATTTTTGAATATTATAAGTTTTCATTTATTTTGGAAAAATGCCTAGGAGTAAGATTGCTGAATCATATACCAGGCATATTTTTAAATATATAAGAAAGAACCAAACTGTTTCCCGAAGTGGCAATACCATTGTGCATTGTGCAGTGCCCTCAGAAATACATGAAATTCCAATTTCTCTACATTCTTACCAGTATTTATTATCTTCAGAATTCTTTCACCTTTTCTTCTCTCTTTCTCTCTCTCTCTCTCAAACTCTCTCTCTCTTGCTCTCTCTCCGTTCCAATATTTGTTGCATCTCATTGAAAGTTTAATTTGAATTCTTCTAATTACCAATGCTATTTAACATCTCTTCATATCCTTATGTGTCATTTACATACCTTCTTTCATGAAGTGTCTGATCATACCTTGTGCCCATTATTTTAAAATGAAACTTTATTTTTAGATAATAGTATATTCACATACAGTTGTAAGAAATAATACAGAAATACAGAGCGACCCTATGTGCTTTTACTTGGTTTCCTTCAATGGTAACATCTTGCAAAACTATAGTACATCATCATACCAGCCTACTGAAATTGATACCATCAAGATGCAGAACACTCCCATCCTGCAAAAGTCCATCATGTTGCCCTTTAGCCATGCACACTTCCTTCCCACCATTACGTAATAGGCCTTCTCTGCTATTGGTAATTTTCTTTGCTCAAAGTCTACTTTGTCCAATATTAATAATACTCCTCCTGCTTTCATTTGATTGTTTTCATGTTATATCTTTTCCCATTCTTTCACTTTCAGCCGGCCTATATTATTATATTTGAACTGCGTTTGTTGTAGATTGCATAGGGTAGGATCATATTTTTTATCTATCTTGTCAATTTTTCTCTTTAAATGTAAATTCTGCCTTTTAATCATTTAGGCTACTTCCATTTAATGTAATTATTGACATGTTATGGCTCAAGACTTCTTATTTTTTTTTCTGTTTGTTTTCTTTGTTCTTTATCTATTTTCTTTTTCCTACCCTTCCGTGGATGATTTGTCATCCTTCTAGAATTCCACTTTCATTTACCTATATTGTACTTTTTGAGTACATTTCTTTGTGTAGCTTTTCCAGTAGTTGTAGATATTGCATTATATATACAAAACTTATTGCAGTCAATTGGTGTTGACATTTTACCAGTTTGAGCAAAGTGTGGAAAACTTACCTATATTTAGATCCCTCTGGGATCTTACGTTTATAATAAAATTATCTTTAATATTTCTTGTCTCTACCTTTAGAATTACACCAGACTGTCATATATGCTGCTTCAACTGTCAAACAATTTAGAAAACTCAGAGAAGAAGGACAATGTATTTTGTTTATTAATATTTTGACTCTTTCTATCATTGTTTCTTCTTTCTCGATGTTACAAGATTTCTCCTTTTATCATTTCCTTTCTGTTTTAGAGAACACACTTCAGTCATTCTCTTAGGATAAGTCTGCTGCTAACACATTCTCTAAGTTTTTTTTTTATTTGAGAATCTCCTAATTAGCCCTGAATTCTTGAAATATACTTTCACTGATAAACAATTTTTCAGTTTTTAGTTGACGATTTTTTTTTTCTTCCCAGCACTTGTAAAATGTTGTGTTACTTCCTTCTGGTCTTCTTGGTTTCTGATAAGAAATATGTTCTCACCAGAATTGTGTTTCTCCTATAAAGACTCATTTCTCTCTCACTACTTTCAAGATTTTTGCCTTGTCCATTGTTTTCAGAAGTTTGACTACAGTGTGATTTGGGGTGTGTGTATATACATATGTATATATGTGTGTGCATATATATGTATATTTGGGGGGCCATATATATGTTTGGAAGGTTTACTCGCCTTCTTGAATCTGTAGGCTTTGGTGTTTTGCCAAATTTGAAATATTTTCAGCCATATTTTTCAGCTTCATTGAGGTATAATCAACAAATAAAAATTATATACACTCAAGGTATATATGTGATGCTTTGATATGTGTATACATTATGAAATGATCACCACAATTAAATAGCCATCACTATTTTTAAAGTCCCTTTAGCTTCATTGTCTTTTCATTGCCTTTTTCCTTTTTTTCTGGGAATCCGATGACAGAAAGATCTCAATAAAGGTGAGATCTTTATTATAGTCCCATAGGTCCCTGAGGCTCTGTTTATTTATTTTTTTTCACTCTATTTTCTCTCTGAACAACAGTTCAGATTGGCTAATTTCTTTTATTTTATCTTACAGGTCACTGACACCTTTATCATTATTTTTCCTTTCTCTTTATTCATTTTTCTTAAGTCCACATTTTCTGAGATTTGCATAATTTATAGACTTACTTTAGGTTTCTTTTGGTTAGTGTTGCACTCTGTTTCTTTTTCAACCATTTACTTTTATTATGTATGTACTTATAATTAAATTGATTTCTTATAAATCACATAACTGGTTATTTCTTTTTAATCTTATCTAACAGTGTCTATAACTGGTGTTTTAGACCATTTAAATTTAATTATTGATATGTTTATATTAAAATATACCATTTTATCAGGTATCTTCTACTTTACCAGTAGTTCTTTTCTCTGTGTTTCTCTCTTGCTCTCTCTCTGCCTTCTCTTGGATTAATTGAACATTTATAATTCAATTTTACTTTCTGTATTGATTAATTTAAACCTCTTATTGACATTTTAGTGGTTTTTTTTTTAGGATTACAATTCATCTTCTATTAACCAGAACTTACCTTCAAATAATATTATACCGCTTAATGTGCAGTGTAAAGACCTCACAGCGGTATATCTCCAATTATCTTTTCTCATCCTCAATGCATTGCTACACTACATCTCACTTTTTTCACGTGTTATAAGCACAAAACACATTATTATTATTTTTGTTTAAACAGTTAGAAAAGTTTTATTTTGTTTAGATAGTGAGTTACCTATTAGAAAAGTCATAAATAAGAAAAAAATAATTTTATTTAGTTTCATTTATTGAATTTCCAGAGCTTTTTATATTTTTTGTAGATTGATTTTCTGCTGATAAATTTCTTCTATCTGAAGAATTTTCTTTAACCTTGTTTTGTACAGTAGGTCCTCCAAAAATGAATTTTCTTAGTTTTGTTTGAGAAAAATCTTTATTTATCCTTTTTATTTTTGATAGTCTCTCGTCCTGTTGCCCAGGCTACAGTGCAGTGGCATCAGCCTAGCTCATGTCCACCTCAACCTCCTGGGCTCAAGCTGTCCTCTTCCTCAGCCTCCCAAGTAGCTGGAACTACAGGTGAGTGCCACCACACCTGGCTAATTTTTTCTAATTTCAGTTGCCCAGTTAATTATTTTTTTATTTTTTTCACAGAGACAGGTCTCACTCTTGCTCAGGCTGGTCTCAAATGCCTGACCTCAAGTGATCCTCCTGCTCGGCCTCCCAGAGTGCTAAGATTACAGGTGTGAGCCACTGCACCTGGCCTATCCTTCATTTTTGACAGATTATTTTTGTGGTATAAATTCTGGGTTGACAATTCCTTTTTGTTTTCTTTCAGCACTTTAAGGATATGCGTCCTTTGTCTCCTGGCTTGCATGATTTCTGATGAGATGTCTAATTCATATTTTTGTTTCTCTCTTGTGTGTCTTTTATCTCTGGCTGCCTTAACATTTTGAATTTCTTTTTATCTATATTTTTTAACAGTTTGTGCATGTATGTGTTTACATTTATGCTGCTTAGATTTCTCTGAGAGTCATGTCTTTAATCTCTGGTTTGGTGTCTTTCAAAATTTTGGGCAATACTCAGCCACTATTTTTTTCATACATTTATTGTTATCATTTTGCTCTGTTCTTTTTTTCTTCTATTTCTGGTATTCCAGTTTGTGAATGTTAAGCCATTTGATACTGTCTCACAGCTCTTAGATGCTCTGCTTTCATATCTTTTCCAATCCCTCTTTTCTTTTTATTTCACTTTAGGTAACTTCTAGCAACTGTCTTAAAGTTTACTGATTTTTCCTCAGCTATGAATGATGAGTTTATGGAAGGTATTCATCATCTGTGTTATTGTTTTTTATTTCTAACATTTCCCTTTGATTATTTCTTATAATTCACATCTCTCTGTTAAAATCGTCATGCTGATCTTGTATGTTATACAACTTTTGTATTTGAGCAGGTGTTGGCGAACCTTTTCTGTAAATGATCCGATAGTACGTGTTTCAGGCTTTGCTGTTTATATGCTCTCTGCTGTAATTATCCCACTCTACTGTTGTAGAAAGCAGCCATGTATAACACATAAACCAATGAATATGTACGCGTTCCAATAAAACTTCATTTAAACCCACTAAACTTTGAAATTCATGTAACTTTTACCTGCCTTAAAATATTCTTCTACTTATGATTTTCTTTTCAAATATTTCAAGACCGAAAATCTGTTCTTAGCTCATGAACCATACAAAAGCACGTTGGCTAAATTTGGCCTGGGGCCAAAGTTTGTCAGAACTTTATAGCATTCAACATATTAACCATCATAATTTTAAGTAATCTCTTGAGTAGTGCCAACCTCTGTTTCATATCTGAATACAATTCACATCTGAGACTGTTGTTTGTTCTTGTCTTTTTGTATGCCTCAGAAATTTTGCTGAATGGCTGAAATGAAATCTTAAGTAGGATAGTAGAGACTGAGAGAAATAGTTTTCACATCTAAAAATAGGCATGCTTTTCTTCATGCTAGGCCTTTATTATGGGATTTCAGGTAAATCTAGTTAGGAGGTGAGCTAGTTTTGGGTAGGTTGCTATTAGTTTGCACACAGCCCACTGCCAGCCTCCACTTTCTCTAGTAATAGCTTGTGTTCAGTGTTGGGGTTAGCTTGAAAAATATCAGCTCCACACTCAGCTCTAGGTCTTCTCTGTACTGTTCCTTAAAGAGCATCTTTGTCAAAGCTCTTACGCCTCTCCTTATCCTGTCTCAGCTGTATTCTGACATTATTTGTTACTCAGTGTTTATTAGCCGAGCACTGGAAGGCAATGATGGGAGGGTGGACAGTATTTTCTCTTATTCTGGATTAATCGCCCCCATGTTTGTTTCTTTTAGGTTTTGCTTGTTTGTTTGTTTGGTCTTGGACATGCACCGCGTCCTTTGGGCGTGGATGTGGCCGGCCTCTGTATTTCTATTTCTCCTCTAACTGCCATTCTGGATCCAGTTCTCATTTCTCACCCTCCACCAGACATGTTTATTTTTTTCCTCCTCCAATTGCAATGAGTTTTTACCAGTACCCTGAAGATTTCTTAAGACTCTTTCCATCTTTTCTCTAAGCACCCAGTGGGATTCATGAAGAGTGAGCCTGCAAGAGGGGGCAGACTCCGTAACCGCTGGGGCCACCAAGTGTTTCCCTGGCCTTTGCATACTAGGCCTCTAATAGCTCACCAGCCGCTCTTGATACATTCATCTTATCAATGTCTGGTTTCTTCGACCCTGAGTAAGACAATGATTGTGTTTTGCATTGTGTTTTCCTGCAGACAGCAGTCTTTCCCTAGGTTATGACTGCTCTGTGACCTCATCTCTTTGATGGTTATTGTAAAGGTGGGAATGGTGTCTTTCCACTTCACTACAGCCCTGAATGTAAGCTATAAATTTCTCATGTTCTTATAATATTAATTTTCTGATAGGGCTTCGGTAGAGAGTAATTCCTAATTAACTTAATTATAATCACTTGGGAGTCATCTGGTACAAAAATAGTGTACAATAACACAGGGATGAGTTTTATGTCATCTCTTTGAACCAGCATAGACTCTTTAATGAGATATTTTCTCTTTGAAGAGAGAGACCTGGAAAAATAAGCAAAAAAGGTTAATTTTAAGCATTCTATTTGATCAAACATTATAAATGAAATTCTTTGCAGAATTTCAGAATCTTGATACTTTTATGGTGTGGGCATAAGGCCAGGGTTCAAATTATTAAAAGCTGGAAGGCTTCTGTTTTCCCTTTCTTGGCCTTTGAATCTGGTAAGTTATATCTATCTTTAGCAGCTGTATACTCCTGGGGTTCAGAGGCCAACTATATACACAACAAGCCAGCAAGAAGACAGACTGACACCACAGATGAGAATTCTACTATAAAGACTTAGCAGAATGTCTGACACATGCTGAGTTTTTGGAGAGTATTAGAGAGTAGCAGTGACAAGATGGAAGTTTTCTTTGGCTATCTTTGTGTCTGTCTCCTGCATCAGATCACTAATTCTTTGAAAAACAAAGGACTGCATATTAATTGCTTTTGCATCCATAAGACCAAGTCAATCCCTTGTACATAGTAAGCACAGGATAAATATTGGTTAACTGCACTAAAAATAATAAATGATTGTCATGCTCAATTACTTTCTCCCCATTATTACTGAAACCTCCATGAAGGCAGAGATCTATCTGTATTATTCTTAATTCTTGTTGAATGTTTAATATTACATCTGGAAAAGTATAGGTGTTTAATAAATATTTATTGTTGGAAAAAGTCTCTTTTGATTAATTTCCTCTGCTTACACATCTTTTATATGGCCCAAAATAGTTACTCCAGTGTTTAAGCCTGGATGGTATTCTAGATCCATCATAAGTGAAAAAATATCACTCTCATGTATGTTTGTTTGATATTGGAATGTCTCTTCATTCCTTGAAAAATGTGTTATTTCTACAGATGGAGTTACTTGTTACAGAACAGATAAGTATATTGCCTGATGATAGCTCACTCAAGAAGGAGGAACTCTGAATAGGGCTAAGTCAGAATTCTCAGGAAACAGTCATTCACAGACTTAAAATTTGCAGCTATACATTCTCATTAAACGTAATGTGGGCTGTAGTCAGTTCTACTTCACTGAACTTTTCCCACAATCCAATTTGAAATGCTCTTAAGAATAACTGATACCCAACTCATTGGAGACAGATATTAGAACAGTTGAAGAACATAGGATTTATTTCAGATGAGTTTATAGCCGTTGAAAGAACAAGGATTATACCCTTGAAATGATATTAGAAGCAAAGTTCCATGGACTGAACACAAAGTTTGAACTGTATCTAAAATGCCCAGGTATCTACAATTTTGCTAGCAGGTGGTAAATTGGAGCAAAATTTTGGCAACATAGAAACAAAAACACAAGCAAATATGAAAGTACAAGATATATGAAATAATTTGTAAGATTGATGGGATTTTGGAAATCTTTTTTCTTTGCTATTTGTTTAATAAATCACACAATAGATATTTTACTTTTGAGAGGACATAGTGTGAAAGATTAATAAAATTCAGGAGGAATGACTTCCCAAATCAAGGGTATTTGGGATAGAGTAAAAACATTAGTATTTTATGAAGCAATTACTCTATAGCAGGTATTTTCCTTTGTCCTTTGTAATTATTGTGCCATTTATTTGTCACAATAATCCTATAAGTTTAAACATTTATTTTCATCAGTTTAGAGATGAGAAAACTGAAATATGCAGAAGTTAAGCAAGCGATTAAGTAAGGGAGCCATGATTAGTACCTGACAATCTGAATCTAGCATCCCTATTCCTAAACATAAGAGTCGAGCGTTGCTCTAGCCCAATCCCAGGCCTTGGTGGTTGGTGGTAGACAACAGGAACCAGATATCAGCAGTTGGCTATTTTATGAGAATTGACTCCTGGAGTAAGGGAGGGAGATGAGAAGGCATAGAATTTATGCAAATCTTATAAAGAGTAGAAGACAAAAAACAGCCTTCAAATAACATTTTTTGAGCAAAGGCCGGTTGTGCAATTCATGGGTAGGAAAAAAGAGGATTCCTACAAGATTATCTAACCCAATAGATGCATAAAATCAGGCTTCTGGTAGTAAAGGTATTTTGAAAGATTTCACTACTCTGAAGTGTAGAGACTTCTTGGATTCAGATACATTGTGTGGGTTAGAAGGTGATAAATTATAAAGACTGAGAATAAAAAGAAACCTTTAAAATCAGGTATACAAATTCATTTCTTAGAGTTGTGCAACTGAAAACCACAGTTATGTTATTCACACATCAGATTGTTTCAAAGTTAATATTCATTTGATACTCTTTCCTGCTTACTGTGTCCACCTAAAGCCTTTGAAAATAACCAGTAGCTAATTAAAGAATCTGGGGTTATGATTTCAAAAGATACATACTCTGGAATCACTGAGTTTTTTCACATTTAAAGTGAAAATGCAATCTAGTAAATACTTAATACAGTGACTTACCTAAATAGCTAAGCAAGGTCACTAACAAAGAAGAAAGCTAGTGGAGACTTAAATGAAGAAAATTGGATGTCTACCCTGTTTTCGTTTTTTGGAAGACATGTCAGATCTCTTTTCATTGTAAAGGTGTTTGCTTTTATGCACTGCTTCAAGCCTTCTTTAAAATCTGCAGGAAAAATTACCTTCAGTCTTATATTGCTACGTATCATGGAATCTCGTTACTACATACCTGGCGTTCTGACAGAAGCTAAAGAAAATTAGTCCCGGCAGTTTAGGGATGCTTGTGTTGAAGAGGTCAAACCAACGTGTTCTTCCTATCAGCCTGATTCTTCTTGCATTCCGAAGGGAGAACAATGCAATCTATTTGTGGCTACATAAACTCTGTGAAATATTGCAGTAAAAGAATCTCTCACTCCTTGCAGAACAGGCCTGAGACTAACTTATTCTATAGAGTAAGGGGACATAATTATTTAACCATATATTTGCTTACTAAAACATTTTTATGAAGAGCTAATTCCCCTATGATTGTAATCATCTCCTGAAGAAAGTTCTTGATTCATTCACATTGATAAAACTGTCATTTTATTTTCTGCATGAGGTTATAGCTTTACAGCAAGCCTCATATTTTATGACTAATTTGTAGCTGTTTGATTAAAATACTGCTAAGCTTAGTAGTTTTTTCATGATCAACCTTTCCCCCTTTTTAAAATCCATCAAACTGAAATGATTAAGAAGGTGTAAATAATTACGAGTTGTTATATTTATTTAAGCTGAATCTTTTATTGGAGGTGGGACCACATGCCTGGAGTTTCACACATTTTCCACTTTCACAGTTGAATCTTTCAAAGAATCTTAAATTGAACTAAATAATGAACTGCCAGGTAAAATGAAAAATCCTTGAAAATGCATTGGAGAATAGGCAGTTGATGTAAAGAGTCAAAGAGAAGGAGTCTGACAACTACAGTCCTAGGGGTAAACTTTACTTTTCCCAGTTGAGGAGTTTCAGGCAAGGAAGTTTGCCAAGACTCACTTTATTGAAAAAAAAAAATGGAGGCATGGGTGTTGTTCCAGTTAGCTCAGCTCAAGCTACTATGACAAAATACCATACACTGAATGGCTTATACAACAGGAATTAATTTTCTCACAATTCTGGAGGCTGGAAGTCCAAGATCACGGAGCCAGCCAATTTTAGTCCCTGGCGAGGGCTCTCTTCCTGACTTGCAGATGATGCTTTCTCACTGTGTCCTCACATGGTAGAGAGAGCTCTGGTGTCTTCTTTCCCTCTTTTAGGGACACTACTCTCATCATGAAAGCCCCGCCACCATGACCTCATCTAAAGCTAACTACTTCTTAAAGCCTCATCTCCAAATACCAACACATTGGAGATTAAGAATTCAACATATGAATTTGTGGAGGACACAGCTCAGTCCATAGCAGCTGTTTATATAAAATGAGGTTATGATTAAACTTAAAATACTATTAACATAAAATGCTGTGTTATTATTATTGCTTTATCTTGTCCAATTATTAATATAATACATTGCATTTTATTTACATAAAAATATCCTAATGATTCATTCATTCTCTAGTTATCATTGTAAACTTGAACTCAACATTGTTCTCGGTTCTGTAGAAAGAGCAATAACCTCTCATGCAGCTCCAATACTTGATATAGTATGTACGGTGCCATCAAGTGCTGGAAAGAAATAAAAAGAGCAAAGTAAAGAGTGAATGATGAGGGAGGGTGGCATTTTGGATTGGGTAGGCAAGGAAGGTCTCTGATAAGGTAGCATTTTCAGAGAGATCACAAGTAACAGAGAGAATGAGCCAAATAATAGAAGAGTGTTGTGGTGGAGAGAATAACAAGTGCAAAGGCACTGAGGCAGGAGAATGCTTTGCATGTTTCAGGAAGAACAAGGAGTTCACTGTAGATGGAGCAAGGTAATCAGGGGTAACTTGGTAGAAGTCAATGTCAAAAAGTTAGCAAGGGGAAGGATGATATAGAGCCTTATGGCAAAGTTAAGGAGTTGAAATTTGATTCTGGGGGAGATGTAAAGCATTAGAGGATTTCGTGTAGAGCCGTGACATGATCGGACATCAATCTCTCTATTTTGTAGAGAAGGGACCAAGGAGGCAAGAGTGGAAGTGATAATAAGTAAGAGACCAGATAACAGGTGACAGACGTAGCAGAGAAGATGGTGACAAGTGATCAGAATCTGAATATATTCTGGAGGCAGAGCTTACAGTGTCTCCTGAAAGACTGCACTATGGGGCATGAAAGTACTGACAATGTAAGTGGTCAACTCCCACCAATGCCTATAAAAATTATAAATGAATAATTTGAAATGACTTTCCCAATCCATATCACGTGTTTGTTCTAAGATACATACTGGATTTAGTTTACTTCTATTCTACTTGACTTGACTTTTTTACTTTTACATTATTTTATTTTAATGTTTGAGGATCTCAGGTGCAGAGAATTGAAATAATCATGGGCCTTTTTTCCTGAAACAACATTATCACTAAGGCAGGAAAACCTTTTTAAATTTTTGTTACTTTATTTCATTTCATTTTATTTTCTAGCCCTTTCATCTGTGATCCTTACTCTCCTCTTCACCTTTTCCCTATGAAGGATAAAAATTACCTATCAGGTACAATGTACACTATTCCGGTGAAGGGTACATTGAAAGCCCTGACGCCAACATTATACAATTCATCCATGTGAGAAAAAACACTTACAACCCCTAAAGCTATTGAAATAATTTAAAAAAGGAGAATACTTAGTGTGATCACAGAAAAAATATGTCTGATTTTTGTCCTTGCATATCGTTGAAAAATATGTGGTATTATTTGTAAAACTATGCTTAAAATTTTACACAAGTGATATCATGCTATAGATTGTGTTTTCTTATCTGGCTTTTGTCTGAGCTACGTGCTTAAGGATTTATTTATGTTGCCTCGTATGTTTTTAGTCCATTGTCTCTGACTGCTGCAGAGCATTGCAGCTCTGGTACCAGTCTCGTTTAACTTATCCATTCTTCTAGTTATTTCTTGCACCTTGCAGCTGAAGGTACTATGTGGAATAGCCTTCTACATGTCTCTTTGTAGTCTCATGTGGCAATTTCTCCAGGGGATATGACTGGTAATTAGTTTGTGCTTAAATAACACTTACCAATATATTCATAATCGATTATACACAATCAATAATCATTTCACATTTTAAATATATGTGAAATGATTATTTACAACAGAGAATAATTATGTTTGGTCAATTTTGAAGGATAAGTAAGTAAATAAACCTTTTATTGATCTAGGGACAATTTAGAAGATTATAGAATACTCACCTTTGGAAATTAAGAATTAAAAATAAAAATATAAGAAGATAAAATGAAAATAAACATTTCATTATGAGAATTAAAATAGGAGAATTAAAGACAGTGAAAGGCATTCTAAGTTCCAGATTAAATTACATCAAGAATCAGTTCCATTTCCTAGTTCAGCATTTCCATTCCACTGGAGAGTTATTAGCCCCAAATCAAAAACTGTCTCCTCACAACCAGTACCCTTCTAAATTAACAGAGTAAATATCCAGTATCTCTTCATAAATCTTATGATATACATTTCTTAGTTATATTAATACCCATTGAAAAAAACACTAAAAAATAATACTTATGTAAGTATCCCCAAACAGACCCTAAAAACATTCTGTTTAAATTATATACATTGAATTATTTAAATTAATTCAGTTACTCTGAAAGTTTATTTAATAGTATCAATAAAATTGAAAATTATTACATACTATGACCCTGCAATTATATTTCCAAGAATCTAACCAAGAAAACTTCTGCACAAATGAACAATATGATATGTGAAAGAATATCAATGCAGAATTTTATATAATTGCCAAAAATTTTAGAAACAATCTAAATGTCTTAATAGGGGAAAAGCTAATTAAATAATGACATACTCATGTTATGTGACATAACATACCTTGACTTCAAAGAATGAGCTTTGTCAATACTTATACACATGTAAACAGGCTTTATATTTCTTTTTCAGTTAAAAAGCAAGTTGTTAAATGATGTGTACATTATGGTAGCATGTCAAGTCTTCAGAAACACCATGATTCTGTGTAGCTCAGAATCTGTTGCTGTGTTTCTAAAGTAAGGAATAGATCGAGCCTTCTTCCCAGGTCTTCCTACGAGTGTGTTTGCTCACAGAAGGTGCAGGCAGCCCACCACTGCCCTGCAACACAAATCCTTGACAATCCCAAGTCCCCTTCAGTGTGGGCCACAAAGATGCAAAGCTGGAAATTCTCCAGGATGCTAAGCCAACTGGTCAATAAAACTAATTGTACTGGATGCCCCCCACCCTCCATGTTAGTTACACAGATTTTTGAGGAAAAACGAGATGATGGATGTTGGTGGTGAAGATGATGCAGGTAGACACAAATACAAATGCTAAGTCAGCAAATGGAGGGTCAGTCAGGGGAGGGCTTAGGAGGAGCAAAGTCCTTTACCTCCGATGCTAAACTTCAGATCTCCCCAGCCAAACGAAAGCATGTGGCATTAACATGTGGACACACCATTCCGGTTACTGTCAGGATTCTCATGTAATGCCTTTCTGTTAAGCCTTTCTATTTTACATTCTGTGGTTTTAAGTGTGAATGAAATTTGAAATAAAATTCTAACGTTAAAATTTCCTATTATACTTTAATGAAGTACTAATAGGTCTCAGCTGAACAAAAGTAGCTGCTTCCAAATTTGCTGTAATCGCATAGTGATAGGGACACTGAGAGTCATTAGGGGGACATTCTGGAGCCAAACCACCTGGGTTTAAGTTTTGGCTGTTTCATTTACTAGTTCCATGACCTTGTGCAAATTTTTTAACATTTTAATGCCTCAGTTTCATCTGGAAAATTGAGATAATACTACCTACCCTGGATTTTTATTAGAATACAATGAGTTCTGCCCAACGCCAGCTCCCCACACGTCATCAACACAACCGGTTGATAAGACAAAGCTGAGTTTATTTATCCCGCGACAAGGAAGAACACCATCTCCACAGAACTGCAGTAGTGTCTCATCACAGGAAAGACAAGGTCAGATTTATTGAGAATTTAAAACATGGTTTAAAGTATGAACTTGATCAAGATTGGGTAGGGATACGATAAGACTGTTTAGGACGAGTAGAATGAGCAAGTCTAGGATTTTGAGACATCAACTGTCTGTTGGTGCTTCTCATTGATAATAGATGGGTCACTGTGGAAGTTCCTGTAATTAACAACCAAGTCGTTTGCCTGGGAAAGAGTGTTCTAAAATAGTAAAGTCACACTAATATATACAATAAGCTGTGTGAGGGGAAGGGCAGAGGGAGGTAGGTGGTTTCAGTTTTTAGTTAATATGTGCAAAGAACTTAATACCTTGCCTAGCGCATAGTAACAGCTCAAAGAATGTTAACTGCTGCTTTTTCATTAGATGTTTTTCAACTGAAGTAGCCACTAGATACCCAAATCTAGGTTCCCCTTGCCATGAGCTTGGAAGTGATAACTGCAGCTCTACGCTGAAGAAATTTGATTATGTGACGTCAAGTCCCTTTCCATTACTGACTCCAATAAGTGCCGTTTGTATTTGTGTACTATTACAATTAGAACTCATTGGGATGAAGATGACTAAGAAGTGCAAAGAAATAAAGCATTGTGTGAGCTGCATCGTTTGAGTGTGTGAAGTCTCCCAAGAGACCAAACAACATGAGGCTTTCGGCCCTAACAGTTGGTTGAAAGGTGATAGCATTGGCTCTGATGCAAGATCGAGGGAAGGACAAACCAAACCACTGCAGCAGCAGGGTGAAGTTCACACAGCCTTTTCTCTGTGTCTGCTGCAAACCTGCTAGAGTCTGGTTGTAGCACCCCATACTTGGCCTCGAAATTTTTTTTTTTTTATTTTTTGTGACAGAGTCTGGCTCTGTTGCCTGGGCTAGAGTGCCATGGCGTCAGCCTAGCTCACAGCATCCTCAAACTCCTGAGCTCAAGCAATCCTCCTGCCTCAGCCTCCCGAGAAGCTGGGACTACAGGCATGTGCCACCATGCCCGGCTA
The DNA here is from genome assembly GCF_000956105.1 of Propithecus coquereli. Classification (NCBI taxonomy): domain Eukaryota; kingdom Metazoa; phylum Chordata; class Mammalia; order Primates; family Indriidae; genus Propithecus; species Propithecus coquereli. The sequence goes on from NW_012149886.1 coordinate 251,941, forward strand.
ATTTTTTCTCTATATATATATTTTTAATTGTCCAGATGATTTCTTTCTCTGGGTCTCACTCTTGTTCAGGCTGGTCTCGAACTCCTGACCTTGAGCGATCCACCCGCCTCAGCCTCCCAGAGTGCTAGGATTACAAGCGTGAGCCACCGCGCCCGGCCAAGATGTTATTTTATATAATTACAAAGGCAATTCCACTCCACAAATATTCCCCCAGGTGGCTAAAAATCTCCAAGTACTTAAACAAAAACAATTGTTTGGCACAACGAGAAAAGGCTTGAAGTGGAAAAGCTTTCAACAGTAAATGATGTTGAGAGATCCGTTCCTTAAGGGGGAAAGAAAGTAAACAAGAATGAGAAAGTGGGAGAGTGGACAAATCTAAATATATGAAGATAAACATCATTTGTCTCGTCTCAGAGTTTTGCTTGAAACAAGGCCCAAGATAATAAACCAAAAGAAATGTTTTGTCATCCATTTTGTGGTACCAACCTATATGTAGAGGAAAATTCCATTTTAACTCCCATATATTCTGTTTCCAATCGATGGCGAAGGGTGGAAAATGTGTCTTTTTTGGACAAATTTTATTTTATTTTTAATATGGAAACAATACCTTCACTGTTTAGTAGAATCATAACTTGTAGCAAACTAAATAACAAACATAGAGGGCGTCTGCAAAAGAAAATGGTACTTATTTAAGAATAGGGTACTACAATGGGAATACGCATGCCACAATAAGCTATGTGCTTATTCCGGAAGTTAATGGAAGACAGAGGTTTTTAAAGAAAAATGAAGAGGATTACATAATGGTTTTGAGATAATTATCCTTGACTACGAAGATCAATAACTAGGATGATGCCAGTCTGAGGTTGAACAGGCAGTTGCTGGGCAGATGTCCTTTCAGAAGTATTTTTTGTGTAAGGTTGCAATGGCCATTGTGAAAGGTTTTAGTTTTTTCTAGAATCTTTTGTGATAGTTTTTATTATCAGGCATTTATACATGAGAACTTGCTCTTCTTTATGGCCTTTCCTGACTCTTTTTTTTTTTTTTTTTAACAAAAATGATACTATTTTGATTCTAACTTTCACACCTGTAAATGGCAAATAATCCCCAACTCACAGAAAATTTGGAATGATTAAATTAACAAGATATGTAGAATGCCTGGCAGAGAGCATTTAATAAATGTTAGTTTTCTTTCTTCACACCTTCCTTTGTTGAAAACAGAAAGTCTGTTCTTAGAATACTATTTCTTCTATTAATCTTGCTTTTTCACTGCCCCTTGATGGTTTCGTGTTTGTTAAGCTATCTGAAGTGACTACCAAGGAACTTAAATGATAGGTTTTGGCCTTGGTGTGCATCAAATAATGGCTTTATGTGGATAAGGGTAATCCCTGACTTTAAGAGATGACCACACTGTAGTGACCCTCTGAGTAACTCAGAGAGTTGAAAATTAGAAGGTTTCTGTTGAATGTAGAATTCCTGAAGTCATTTTGCATATTCACATAAGTATGTATCTAGAAAGAATTGTTTCAAGATGCCATTAAACTCTTTGGAACAAAAAAATTTGACATGCAAAGGTGAAAACAAAATTTTTACTTTTACCACACAGATTACTTTTTTCCCATCATATCATTGTACAAATTTCCACAAAACAGTCATTTTACAATGGACCATCAAGTCCATTCAGGAAAAAAATACTGTCTTTTTAATTTTTTAAATTTTTAAAATATTTACAATTAATCCTGTACCTTAGTCATGTTCTGGTAGAACATTTAGGAGTGTCAAGTCTACTAACCATAAATACCTTCATGAAGCAGAATTCATATAGGGTCTCTAAGTGTAAAGAGTGAGCAAGGTCAGAGAATACTCCAAATCTTAAATTTATCAAAAGAAATTAATGCTAAGCATTATTATTTTTTCTTTCTCTTTGAATTGTTTTTTATACAATTTCTTTTTCCCTAAATTTCTCGTCCCCTACCAAAAAAAAAAAAAAAAAAAAAGAGAGAGAGAGAGAGAGACAAAGAAAGAAAAAAAGACGAAGAAAAATAGTTCTCAAAGCCATAAATTTCATTTTTCAAAAAATTTAAGAAACCACAAGTTACCGGGTAAAGATAAAGAATCATATGCCAAGTTTTTTCAAAGTTGTTCATATTACACTCAACAACATTATTCACTGGGATATCAGCTCCAGCGGTCATCCAGGAAGAATTCTTTTGAAACCGTGTCTCCCAGCTCCTGCACATCTGTTCCTATTGCTGGGAAATCTACAATATGTTTTTGACTTTTTCTGAGTAATTTCTCAAAATGATTCAGTATGATATGGGAACACAGCTCTTCAAATATGCTCTTGCTTTTTCATGGCTTGTGGGAGGAATTTTTAGTCACATTATTCAAATTATTAATGTTAGTACTAGCTCAGGTTTAGAATAAGTTAACCAAGTTTGAGTAAGTTTTGCCAATTGCAGAATTTATTTTTATAGATGTTCAAGCTAAATACTTTAATTGAAGAATAGCAAGGCTTCCTTTCAGCGATCTCTGTAAAATTCTCCTAGTAGCCACTAGATGAGCATATTTATGGAAGCATATAAGAATATACAATTAACAAACATTTAGAAATTTCCTGAAAAAATATCTCTACTTGAAATTTGTATTAGAAAATATGTTAAGGTTCTTTTAATTCTACCTTATCATTCTTTTTTTCTTCCCCAGGAACTTCAATATATTGTGAATTAGTCTTGGTATTAGCACATGAAAATAAAAGAGATGAAGTCTTTCCTCTCAAAGTACTCACACTCAGGTGGGTCATTAGAAATTATTAACGAAAAATGTCAATTATTTATACTTTTTCAAATAATTCAAACTAAGTATTATTCTAACTCAACAAGAATAAAGGAGTCTTTGGGGAATGTCTGCTTTGATAGGGACCTTTGATAACCATGAGAGCCCCTCTGAAAAGGTATTACACCTTCAAATCCATGGCGCCAGACATAGGTCATCAGAATATCAGAATATTTAACACTGGCCAGCCAGGAACCTCCATATAAGTTCAGTACAGGAATTGTAAAGAAAACAAATACATTGATTTTAGCTTAAATATCAAATAAAATATTTTCAGTTTTCTAATAGTAAAGCAAGCTATTATGTTTAGAGGCTGTATGATAGCCTACATCGGGTTGAATAACAAACATTCTTTAATGTATGCTGAGATGTCTGGCCAAGAGTGTCTGTTTCTCATCATGGTCCTGCCTTCTCTTTCTCTAACTTGTCTGCTGTTCTCTCAGATAGGATTTCCTAAAAGGAGAGCCAGAGATGAGAATTTTTGTTGATGTGCCTTATTATGAGAGTGCTTTCAGGTGAAGGGAGACTGAGGGAAGCAGAGTAGGGCAAGGGAAAGGAACTCTCTGAAGACTAAATTCACCTGATCCAAAAGGAGCACAAAAGCATGAATTACATCACAGAGTGGTCCCACCGTGATACCTCTAGATGGCTCACTTCCTGTCCCTGGGCCATTTCTTATGATGGCTGTGGGCAGTAAGCCGCTGTGTGAGGCAGCTTCTGTTAATTGAGGGCAATTTTCTAGGGAAAGTGGTAGCTTTGAGTCACAGCTGCTTAGAGATGGGTGTGACAGCCTGGTGAAGGGGCTCTACACAGGGTACCAGCAGCTTCTCCTACAGATCTAGCACCTACATCAGCAATTTAAATGTAGCAACTCTGGTCACATTATGTCAAAGTCGTGGCTTCCTAACATCTAGAGCACAAAGCTGTGCAAAGCAAGACTAGAAGATAACTCATGTTTGAGAAAATCCTCCAGCTATCCTAAAATGCCTGAAAAACATTACACTGCTATAACACGAGAGTCTTTAGACCTTTCTGTTATATGTACAGTCAAAAAAGAAAAAGATCTCTTAGCTGATCGCTTCTAGGAAAACTCTCTTCTATAATTCAATCATCCTTTTCTTTATAACTCTTTCCTGACTTTCACATTGAAAAAAAAACTTCCTGGATTTAATTTCAATGAAAAGATTTCTTTATGCCCAATGATAACAATAGCTGATATACATTGAGTACTTACAAGATTCTGTACCTTTCTCTGAGCAATATATTTATGTTGTCCCATCTCATCTTCAATTTCAGCACATAAAGTTGTTAATCTATCATCTTCAGTTTCCAGGTGAGGAAACGGAGGCACGGGGACATTAATCAACTTTCTCAAAGTCACTCAGCTAAGGGTAAAAATGCGAACCCAAAGCAGTACTTCTGAAACTTTAATATGTACACGAATCACCTGGGATCTTATGAAAATGCAGGTTCTGATTTAATAGGTCTGCTGTAGGGATTCTGCATTTCCAACAAACTCCAGATCATGCTTCTGCTGCTGATCTTAGGAGCACACTTTGACCAAGAAGAGTCTGGGACTATATACTACACTGCCTTCGAAACACGCTTCCTATGAGCATGTGGCCTGTATTTGCTTTATGCTTATTATAAGCATGTAAATTATATTTCTGTCCCTTTCTTGCTCACCCTCATCATGGTATGATGCTATGAATATTTGTCTTTACCCAAAAATTGTTCTTTAACCCTAAATTTTACAATGAACAAAGCATCCATAAACAGTTAAGCATCTTCACCAACACATTGAATTTATGAGTACTTCGCTGATCTTGGATCTGATTGCTTGAATCAGGCCTTAATCCTCCAGAAAATATCTGATTTCCAGTCTTAAGCACTAAGCTACATATCTGAGATGGCTCCTTGGCTACTTCTTGCTCTTTTTTCTTCTCATCCCAGAGCACCCATGCTTGAGTCAGGCCTTAATCCTCCAGAAAATATCTAATTTCCAGTCTTAAGCACTAAGCTACATATCTGAGATAGCTCCTTGGATACTTCTTGCTCTATTTTTTTTTCTCATCCCAGAGTACCCAAATTGTAAGGAAACTGCAAATGAGCTATTTATATTCACACTATGTTAATATGGTAAGAAGCCTTCATGAATTCTGCTGGAGGTGGATATGATATGGAGGATTTCCCCTGTTTTATCACAACTGGGAATTATGAAAAGTACCTTTAAAAAGGGCACAGTTACTCAAAATATTTTAAAGATCACCGGATATGCACAACGGTTAATCCAACAGCTAATTGCTAAGTGTCTATGTATATGTCAGGCACTGTATTAGACACTGGAGATTTGATAGTGAACAAAAACACAATAATGACATATGATGATGAAGCTGGGTTTAAATTTGGCAGTGGAGAATATTGCTAATATTTCTAACTCTAACACATTTATTGGCCAATGACAGAAGCATAGGGAAAAGAATCTTTCCTTATACCCAGGCCATGATCTTAATCTTGGCCAACTTTCTGTAAATGGCATTATTAGGCTGGATTACAAAAATATGATCAAGTTGTTTTCTGTTCTATGAAAAACCTGTTTTACTATTTGGAAATATGGGAGTTATATGTGGGATAGTGATTACAGACTTGTGCTCAGTGTCTGAAGCTCTGAACTGGGTCCCACCATGCTGCTGAGATCTGCTACTTACCTGGCTCACAGCAGCTCCGCTTGTCTCTGCTCTTTAAGTGGCCCACACAGCAAACAGACTCCCAGGTTCCAATGAAAAACATGCTGAAGTCTGTGAGTATTACCCACAAACAAGTGAGATTTTTCTCTAGGGCTGATATAGTGGCATTTCATTCAGTTTCTAATTTAACACTTTTCCCCCCATTCTTTCCAGCAGGAGCTATAGAGATACTGATTAAGCAGCAATTAAACATCCTAACACTGTCATTATCTTTCCTTAAGTAGCCACTTCAGCCATGAGGAAAACATTAACTAAACTAGAATTTAATTTTCCAAGGGTGTAACTAAGCTTTCAATTCTCCTGATTTTGAGTTTGTCAAAAAGAACAGAGAGCCTTTTGTTTACCCGAGGAGACTCTTCAGGTTGAATGTAAGATTCATTGGCATGGAGTTTCTGTCTTCAGATCATAATATTTGTAAAATATATTTCCATCCAGCCGTAAAGTGGTATCTGCAGGGAAGAGACTACATCTTGTGCAGTCTATTAACACCCTGTCAGGTCAAAATTGATTGGAGAAGTAGGCGGCCAATTGATCAGCAACTACTTTACCAGGGCCTAAAACCTGCTCAGGACATCTGTTGCTGCTTCCTCAAATGACAGTGAATTTTGGGCTCAGAAAATCCAAGACCTTCTGCAGGCTGCTCTAGAGAGAGATTAGCTCAATTGTCCCCATTATGCTCTCGCCTAAGTCCTAATTCTATCTTTTCCTCACGACTCCCAAATTGATCTCCTTTCTTAAAATGCTAATGGTCACATGTCAATTGAGTAAGGTGTTACTAATGCCAGAACCTACTTTTAAAGGCTGTGGTGTTTGGGAGCCTGGCATACTTTACAAGGCAAAAAGAGGACAACTGGTTTGTAGAGTCTGATGTGATTTTGTCCTTACAACTCACCAAGATGGTGCCCACATTAATGCCTTTGTAGACTCTGTTCCCACTATTTATAAATATTCTTTCTTCTGACCCTTCTTACATCTGACTTGTTTCTTTCATTCAGATTTCAGCTTAAATGTCTTCTGAGTGATACTTTTCTTCAACTCTCAATAAAAAAGTCACCATCTAGTTATTCCTTTTTTTATTTTTATGAGGATTTTTTTGTGTAACTTTTAGTTTTACTGTTATCTTTTGAATTTCATGCTTAAAATTTCAAAAATAATATTTTAGATTGAATATCTTATCATTTTTTCTATTGTAATAATTTCAGATATACCCAGGACAAAGAAATTGCTGGTTTTATTTTTAAAGCTCTAGCAGGCATCGAGGAAGTCATATATCATTCCAAATGCTTTTGGTAACTGAATAAGATGGAAGATAACTCCAACCACCACCACTACCCAAGAAATTCTGAATCCTCAAAGATCAGCCTCCTGTGTTCAGGAAAGCTGTCTTGCTTATAGTGAAGATGAAAGCCCCAGGTTGATATTATAAGCCCCAAGTGCTCCTCAGGACCTTATCAAACACCAAACTCTTGAGATCACTGGAAAGCTTCTAAAGAACTTTCATTACATAATTCAATGCAATTCAGGAAACACTTATTATGTGATCAATGTCTGGTGAGATGACACAAGCAGGAAGAGGACTTGGCCCCTGCCCTCAAGAAGCTCACAGTCTAGTGCAGGAGACAGACACATAGAGAAAGGATTGGATCACCAGGCACACTGAAAGAAGTTCTAACCAAAGAGCCAACAGAGGACAGATACAAAAGAGATGAATCCCAGATGGTGCATCTGGCAGGCACCGGGCTCTTTATCACATGATTTATTATAGAAAGTGGCTTAAAATAGATGTTACTCATGTGCCAGTGTTGGAAGGGTTGTCAGTCTCTAACTCAGCATTTTAGAGGCTCATAGTTTCTGATGAGCTTATCATTCTTAACATTAAGCTAAGAATAGCACAAAGCAGGCAGTGATGCCGGAGATCAGTCCTGTGACTCCATTGCCAGACACCAGGGGAGGAGTGAGGGGCTGTAGGCCTTCTTTGGAACCTGATGATCCGATATCCTGTTTAAAGAATTGTTTACAATTGTAATCTGTAAAACAACATATTTATTTATTCCAGAAAACTTGGCAAAAGTGGTCTTTATCCAAAGTTAGTTTATTCTTTCTCCGCATTCTTCTTATTCCTAGTTTCTGAAGTCTCAAAGTATTGATTAATAATTGTGTTACTAAAATCATTTTGTAGATATAGTACATAATCTTTACTCAAGGTAAGCATCAAGAGTTATTCCTACTTGTATATCACAGATTAATCGGTGCTTCACACTATTATTCACTCCACACTATCTCACTGGTTTACTTTGTTAAGCATAAATCATTGGCAAATGGTATAATTCTTTGTAGGAGCTTTTGTATATTTGTCCTCTCCCTGAGTGGGTTTTATGCCTATATTTACTAAATTAACTATATGTTGTGAGCATAACATATAAACAGACGAGGTGCTTTGGGTGGAGGTTATCTGAGAGATCTTTCCTCCCAATTAACCACCTTCCTTTATATGTGTGTCTCTAGTAAAATTTGATGACACAGAAGTTCCAGATATCCAATGATGTTGTCCAAAAATGTTAATGATGTCCAAGAATGGAAGCAACCGGTTCACCATGCATATGCCTATGAAGAAGATGAGTTAGAAATAGCCATGCCAGAGTTCAGTTAGGGAAAAGAATTCAAAATTGTATGATTCCCAGTGGAAAATTTAGCAAGTAAAACTATTATTTATACCAACCAGTTAAATTGTCTTTTTAAAATTATTCTTTTCCACATTTTAGGAGTTTCCTTGAGACACATTTGGTATTTAAATAAACTTATCTTGATGTTGTGTCCTTAGGTTTTACTGAATTCTATGACTTGATACAAGATATTTTTACTCACTATCCCTGATCGTCCCTAAGGGAATATGTTGTCATTATCTTGTACAAGCACAATACCCGGGGCCTGCTTCTTCTGTTACCAGAGATATTTAGGGATGTTCAGTGTCAGGTCTTCTATGGAATGCAGGAAGAGAGAGGACTCTATATTTAATTGATACAAGAGAACAATGAGAGAAATAATAATCAGAGGAACTTTTTAGTATAGTGTTCTCTTTCATTTGGGGAGTCAGTGTAGCTTGCCCAACTGTGGGTAAAGCTACACTCAAAGCAAGAGAACACAAGGCTCTTGACAAAATCTTCTTCATGTACATTTCCAGCTATGATTTATGAATGGACAAAAGATGGTACATTTTTCCTAATTTTTTCTTAACTAAAACTTGTTATTATAAATTTAAACCACATTCTCAGATTCCTCTACATTTTTGTTCAAGTTGTTCTACTTTGAATAACTTTGAATAAGTCTCACTCTTTTCTTTTTTTTTTTTTTTTTACTTCAAGGTTCAGCATTCTTGACATCTCTGCAAAGCCTTCCTCTATTAACACCAGGCACTTCTGTTTTATTCTTCTGTTCCAACAACACTTGACTCAAACTGCTGACATAATTATCACCTTGAAAAATTAGCATTACCTTCATAATGTCTGTGAAGGAGCTCTGGAAATTTAACCCCAAAATATGACTTTAGTATAATGAATATTTTGAATTAAAGGCTCTTAGAGATTAACAGGCCCTTGGAAGAGGCTTTCCCTCTATCTGTATAAACTGACTGACCTGATCAGAAGCTCAAAGGGGACAATGGAATTCCCTTCCTCTCCCTGTTATCTCAATATATTACAGAAAAAATCAGGAATGAAACCAGACCTAGCCCAAATCATTTGAAATATAGTACCTGTCTCTCAGGGTAATTTACAAGTCAATCTGTGCTCCCCATCTATTCATCCTCCCTAGCAACTATTTATGGCCCCTAAACAGAATTATCTATACTCCTCATTTTCCTCATCCCCTCTGAAAGGCGTGTATAAAAATATCTGAACTTCACTGGGGTATTGGGTAACACTATGTGATTCTCCCGTGTGCATGGTATTGGTAAATAAACATTTCTCTTATTAATCTGCCTTATTTGTGAATTGATATTTCAGTGAACTTTCTAGGGGGAAAGGACAAGTTTCCCCTCACCCCTACAGTTTGGCATAGAGGCAGGATCTTAAAGCGGCTCTGCTCTCCTTAAAGCTGCAGTGAGGAAAATTGGAACTCCAACCTGCTGGTGACATGGTAAGACACCTTGCTTACCAGTCAGACTCACGATTTTCCTCTCTGTAGGTTCTGTTTGAGCAGATGCTAAAAGATCATTGTCTTTTCCAAATTTAAGATTAATGAAAGAAAAGTTTTTGAATGACAAGTTTCATGAGCGACTTTGGTATTGGTATATTACCTGGTACTTTGTGGTATGAATATTCATACCGTTTGATTCCTTCTCCTCTCAGAAATAGTTTTTATTGTTGTTGTTATTATTTGTTGCTGTTCTTTCTTTTGTTGATTATCTTTCTGTGTCATTTTTGTCATGTAGAGGATTACCATAGGGTAGAACACAGGCTTAGCACCCCATAAGCCAACCTACAGGGTAGCCAGTTACAAGGTTCTGGCTAGACCAGCATCTATTAAGACAAAGTTTGCTGCACGTCCCAGAAAACAAAAACCACATTAGGTTTCCCTCTATCCTGTTTCATGTCCCTGAGCTTGTCTTGTGACTGAGTGGGAATTCTCTCCTCAGTCTTTGCCAATGGTGGGGGGAAGCGTTTTTTGGGAACACATCAGGTGGCCAATCTGAAAAGACTGGGAGTCTGAGACACTAAATTCTAAGAAGCACACTCTTTGTACCGAATGTGTCAGGCTCTGGGGAGTGAGTCTTTGTCTTGAAAGGTCTTTGTCTACCATAAGTCTATTTCTGAGAGTGAATTTTGGGGAAACCTGGAGACTGCCCTTTCCATGTCCTCTCCAGGCTGTGTTGCCTCCCAACCAGGTTTATTTGCCCACTGCCCTAGAAGAAGCCAATACACTGAGATAGCAGGTTTTACTGTAGAGAAAGAGTTTTTAATTCCACATAGCGTTAAGCCGGGAGACAGAAAGAATTTCTCAAATCTGCCTCCCCAAGAATTTGGGAGACAGGCTTTACAAAGACAGTTTGGTATAGGCAATTGAGTCTGCTAATTGGCTGGGTTCGGGGTGGAACCACAGTGCTGTAGAAATTGTCTTCTTTGTTGACCAGGTTCTTGAGTGGGGGTCACAAGACCAGTTGAGTCAGTTCCTCGATATGGGCCACTGGTCTAGGTGGGTCAGCTGTTCCACTGGAATGTGGGACCTGGAACATATCTCAGAAACTACCTCTAAGTTTCAGAAAGATGATGTTATCTATGGAGAAAGCTAAGAATCTTTATGACCACCAGCTATGTGGCTCCAGAGTGGCAATTATAGAGAAGCGAACAGGGACACAGTGGCTAATTATTATCATTATTTTTAGCTAATCCTGTGCCTTATTTTTAGGTAGGCCCTTACCACAGTTCTTGCCTTGCACATCTTTATCAATGTGTAAAGGTGGTTTCAGCTAAACCTGAAAAATTGCCACCTGGATTTTCTATGGAGCAGCACTGGATTGAGTTCCTTTTTGGATAAATATACCATTGAGATTAATGGCCAAAAGATGGATCCTTCAAATTAGAAGACTTCTACATGTTCTTAAAAATAAATTTTAGCGATAAACAAAAAAATCTATTTTTTGAATAAATCTTATTTAAAACAATTGCCCCATTTGTACTAATAGAGAAATTAGATTTTTTAAAGACATATGTTGTGGTTAGTCTTAAAAATTCTCTTGACAAAATTGAAGAGTGAATATCTGATCTAAAACAAAGATTTAAAAAATCCTTTAAACACTGCCCCTGTGGGAATAGTGGCACAGGCCAAATTTGCCTTGTAGCCTAATGGTTAAAGCTCTGTGCTTTTCCCTCAACTGCCTAAGTTTGATACTCTGCCAGGGAATGAGCCTGTTATGGTTTGATATATGTGTAACTTTCTCCATTCACTGATTTTCTTCCCTCTGTGTACAGTTTTTGCTTTCCTGTATTTTGTAGAGACCTATAGGGCTTTTAGATGTTTACATATAAATGGTCAGCTGAAAAACTGAGACCCTAGAAAACATGAGTAAACAAATTTGTGAGTTACACCTCATTTATGGCTACGGAGGCTTTTGTTTCTTTGAACTGTTTTTGTGTAGCTTTTCTAGATCTCATAAAAACTGTTCTCTACCTCTTTCAAGATACTTCTTGTTTCTTTGATGATAACCTTCATTAAGCCTTATTAGTTTCACTTAAAAGGATACTTTCATTTAAAAATTCAAAAGCAAAATGTCAGCTGTTTGTCCCAGCTAAGGTTGGCTCCCTTCACCTTCACTCCTTTCTACTCTTTCCTCTTTGCCCATCACAGAGGTTGGCCAATCAAACGTGGCCAACTGTTCAAGCTATATTTAAGTAAGGCAAATGCTGAGTTTTAACCAATCTAGTTGTTTCTATTTTCTATATGTCACTTTCTCTTTTCTGTCCATAAATCTTCACAGCATTAGTCTTTCTGAATCTGCTCTAGTTCAGCTGCCCAATTTGTGAATTGCTCTTTGCTCAATTAAACTCTGTTAAATTTAATTTTTCTTGAAAGTGGGTTCCAAGATAGAGCTCCCAGAGACCCCCAGGAGCACCGAGAGGCCAAGCGAGGTACCCTCTGGACCTGCTGCCCTTTGCTCTCTCATTGCAACTGAGGCTTGTGGGTAAGTTCTCTCTCAGATGCCAAAGTGCCACAGATTTGTGTTTTGAGCTTTCTGAGTTCGTTTGAGCAAATTTTGATCTTAACTGGGTTCAGAAGTTGCAATGGAATCTAAACTACGACTGGGATCAGATTAGAGCTGATAATTAATTAGCTTAGATTCCAGTGAGAGGCCTCAGATGTCTGACTGAATCACCAGAAACTAACAGTAAATGGTAACACTACAGGGGGTACAAACTTCAGCTTTCAGGAATTTGCAGAGATTTTTGTGTTCTAGCCCTTTGTTCCTTTTCCTTCTGTACTTGAGTAAAGAAAAATCATTGCCTAAGTTGATCTTGGAGGTCTGAGAGCCAAAGCCAAGATACAAGGTAAAAACGAGATCCTTAATTTCTGAAGAACTGAGCACTCTACTTTCTGGCAATGCTTACCTATACATGTATATATATATTAGGCCCTAGAAGCAACAAACACTTACCAAAATAGCAAAATCTTACTAAAGGCAAAATTATTTCCTAGCTAGTAATTGCTTAAATCAATAAAATAGGTAATTAAAACACTTATAATCTGAATAAAGAAAATAGTAACATTTAAGAGCTGGCAAACAAAAATTCTTCATAAGAGCCATTAAAACTCCTTCTGTCTGTATGTCTATATGTTTGTATGTCTATATATGTCATTTGTATGTGATATTTTGCTACCAAATTATATAAAAGAACTCTAATTAATTAACTTAAAAATAATAAGCACTTAAATCAAATATTTTATCAAGAAGATAGAAACTAACTCAAATGCCTTATAGTTCACATGACTTTAAGAATAAAGCCATTGACCTCTGCTCCATTTTCTTTTCAATTCTGTTGTACTCCGATTCCCAAGTTCTCTTTATAGTCACCTTCAGAGGGAGATGGTTAACATGGATCTGAATCCCTCAGAGACATGTGTGTCTCCTTCAACATTCTCTCTTCCCTAAGCTAATTTAGACTCTATAACCTTTACCCAGAGATCCAGTGTTGTTCAGTACTTGTTCAGTACTGTGGTGATCTTTTACTCTGTAAACAGGGTGCTCTCTGTGCTCTCTTAGACTCATTCTTTTAAAGACTCTAGCAGAATTAGGCCATAAAGCCTCTAGATCTGAACTCTAGTTGGTACAGACAACTGTCAGTTAGGACATGAAATATCTCAGAGCACTCAAAAGCTCATCACAAAATGCCTTGAGTTAATTTTGTTATAGCCCTCACTAGAGCTTGCACATTGGCAAAAGGAGAACCTGCCACTATTTACACAGACTCCAAGTATGCTTTCAGAGTCTGCCATACAGTTGGCACGATTTAGAAATCTCATTTCTTAATTTCTACTGACACTTCAATTGCCAGTGGACCTATAATATCAGGACCTATAATTAGGCCAACCAGGGGCCCTGTGGCCCCTCTTCTTTTAACCTTTTAACTTGCACTTATCCCCCATTACATGGGACATATGTGCAAAAGGGGGATAATTAAGGGAAAAAAACACATATAGTTGGTACTGCTCTCTGATGTGCAATTATTATTTCCCCAAGACACTATTCATAAATCTCACCAAAGCTCTGGAGGAAACTAGCCCCCAAAGGCCCAGACACTCCCTTCTGGCACTCCAAATTGATTTTATGGATTAATGTCCAGTTGCAGGCTTTTCTCACTGATTGGTTATTGTTTGCACATTCTGTGGATGTTCACTGAATGGTATCCGACCAGACAAGCTGACCCTACAACAGTGGTAAAGAAATTAGTAACTGACATTATTCCTCATTTTGGCATTCCTTTATGGATTAAGTCAGCTCAAGGGACTCATTTTAAACCACTTGCTTACAAAGGCTTTGGGGTACTCATTAAAATTTCATACCCAATATTATCCCCAATCCTCAGGGCAAGTGGAACATAAAAACCTAGTAATAAAAAGGACTTTGAGAAAAGTCTGTAATGACAGAGCAGCAACATTACCTTTGGCCCTTATAAAAATCCAGAATGCCCCAATTAGGAGACATGGTTTAATCCCTTTTGAAATTTTTGAAATAGTGTTCTGTCACTCTATGCCTACTGACACCTATAAACCATCTATTCCTGGACTGACTGAACAGTCTGAGTATTTAAGTGAACAATTTGATACCATGACTAAGTACATACAGATGCTAACTAATATGCTTGGAGCACATCATCAACAGGTGAAAGGAGCGTGGCCTCTGCCACCTGACAGGCCTTATCCTGTTTGAGAGATTGTGTGTACATCAAAGTTCTAGAAGAAGATATGTGCCGTCACCTCACTAGGAAGACCCTTATAAAGTATTGTTAACTACCTACACTGCCATAAAAATAAAAGAAAAATCCTGGAGTCACACGAGCCATGCCAAACCTCACTGAGACAATTGGAGGACGACTCCTACAGGTGACCTGAAAGTAAGGATTTCCAGGGCCAGTTACCAGGCCCCTGAAGCAGACGTCTTCACAAAGTAGGCAGCTTTTTCCCAAGATCGTGGATCAAGAAAGCCCATTTTTCACCTATAAATTCCTTTTTGTCTTTTAACTCCCCTCCCAAATGGTCCCTTTTAAACACTTCTTTTAAGCCTCCCTCTTTGAGGACTGCACATTGGGAGCTGAGTGGAGATCACCTCAATCTATCCCATTCTCCCTTTAATCTTTTACTATGACTCTTTCAAACTATGCCTTGCTCTTACTAACACTTACTGTTTTTCCAGCAGATCACACACAGATCCAGCCTCCCTTTGTACCAGTCTTTCAAACCCTGGCCACACTGACTAATCAATCTAGTTGCTGGTTATGCCAACATCTAGACCATGCAAAGGAACCTGAACTCATTCTTATTTCTGCCAATGTGAGTGCCTGGTGGGACCAGTCCAAAGGATGGATGCATCACAGGATGTAACATCCACAACCAGAGAAGAAACATCATACTGCTTCTCCATTTGGTGAGTCAGCTGGACACAGAAAACCTCTGTGGAAGCTCAAAAACTGTCTTTTGCTCAGGTAACATCACTGGAAAGGAATTTTTTCCCCTACATTGAAAACAGGGATGATGCTGGATCTTTTCTGAGTGACATACTAGAGCAATATTGTGATCAAACTCTGTGATTTGATTCCACAGATGGCATTCTTCCACCTCTTAGATGGTGCCGACACTAACCCTTGTGATGTCAATGATTGTCAAATTACTAGATGTTATGAATGGCTCACAAGTCAAGCCTGTGAAACTTGGGGTAGTTCACCCACTCCCCTTGTTAAGTTGCCAAACAGTAAATATTACATATGGGCGGACCAAAAGTCTGGACTGACTTGGTTAAGTAATAAAACCAAGCCCTATAACTGCCAGAACTGAACCAAAGGCCTTTAATATCAAATATTTTATAACCTATTCTGTTCCCATAGACTGGCAGGGACACATAGAAGCTAGAAATATGAAAGTACCAATGAGGAAGAAGAGGCACAGCAAACTCCAGACTGGGAGGTCACAGGTTCCAACACAACCTTATCCATAAATAACACTAGTCTTTTTATTGTGTGTGGCAATAAAATATACAGGTTGTTCCCACCTAGATGGTCAGGATGCTGTGGACTTGGTTACCTGACACCCT
Organism: Propithecus coquereli; assembly: GCF_000956105.1. NCBI lineage: Eukaryota > Metazoa > Chordata > Mammalia > Primates > Indriidae > Propithecus > Propithecus coquereli. The sequence continues at coordinate 267,817 of NW_012149886.1, forward strand.
CTCTTACTAGGTACTCCACTTTAAATGCCAGCCAAATTACAAACTTGGGCTCTTTTGTTCATAAAATAGTACCAAACAAACATACTAGGTGTAATATTATAAATAAAAAACACTCGTGTATCACAAAAAAAACTTGTATATCTAAGTTCTTTTTGGTGCTCAGGACTCTTTGCCCAGCATTTGGAACCCATGAGGTTGAAAAGGCAGTTTTGAAACTCACCATGATAATAGAACAAGAGTTCAGTGTCACCATGCAAGCATTGGGAGCACTTGAGTTAGATGTCAACAGCCTAGTCTCTGTTGTATTTGAAAACTACTGCCTCCTGGATGCCCTGACAACCCAACAGGGAGGAGCATGATTAATTGCAAAAATGCTTGCCACTCAGGGTGGGTAGAGACTGTGATCTACACTTCTTAAAAGACAACATAAATATTCTTCATCAGATTAATGGAGACCTGTTTCCAAGAATGGGAGACTAGTTTAATAGGGTATGGGGAAATGTGCTTAAATCTGTTCTTTTCTGCTTATTTATTTTCATTCTAACCTATGTTCTTGTCTCCCTTTTCAGATCTCTTGATCCCTGACTACTAACCTGATCTCTCTCTCTCTACAGTTACCAACTCAGCTTTTAATGTATGAAACTTCTAGGGAAGCTCCAGAAAGGGGGAATGAAGGAACTATGGAAATTTTACTCCCAAATATGACTTCTTGGTATAATGAATATTTTGAATTAAAGGCTCTTAGAGATTAACAGGCCCTTGGAAGAGGCTTTCCCTCTAACTGCATAAACCAGACTTACCTGATCAGAAGATCAAAGGGGATGATGGACTTCCCTTCCTCTCCCTATTATCTCAATATATTGCAGGAAAGAAGATCAAGAATGCAAGCAAACCTAGCCCAAATCATTTGAAACAGAATACCTGTCTCTCAGATTAATTTACAAGTCAATCTGGGCCCCCCCATCTCTTCATCCTCCCTAGCAACCATTTATGGTCCTTAAACAAAATTACCTATACTCCTCATTTTCCTCATCGCCTCTGAGAGTTGTGTATAAAAATATTTGAACTTCATTAGGGTATCGAGTAATCACTATGTGATTCTCCCCATGCTCATGGTATTGGTAAACAAACATTTCTCTTATTAATCTGCCCTAATTGTGAGTTGATCCTTCAGTGAACTTTTGGGGGAAAGGGCAAGTTTCCCCTGACCCCTACATCTGCCTGTCTCCTTGCTAGCAGCTTCCAGGTCTCATATACTTTGTATTTTATGCTTTGCAAAATAACTAACATCCAGTAGAAATACAAATAATTCAATGCTAAATTCAATTGATAGACTATTTATTAAAAAGTATAATTTATTATGAAGCAGATTTATCTGTTTCAAGGTAAATAACATTTTACGCATTTATCCTACTATTGTATGTAGTATAGAATCAAAGTATCGGCATTCTACATAAGTTATTTTCCTAGTGAGAACTTAAGCAATTCAAAAGAAATCACATTTGCAGGTATTCATAACATTATTCAGTCCTGGAGTTGGATGGGGACCTTAGAGATTACAGAGACTGAGCTCCATGTCTTTTAAGAAAGAGACTCAGAGGAGTAAAGTGGTATGTGATCTCATGCATGCCTAGGTGTTTGATTACCAGATGAATGTCAACAATTAAAAAAGAGCTGTGGCTTCAGGCATAAACTCTTCTCTAGGTTACAGAAACATCTATCCAGATCCCCAGTGAATATTTCATTCAGGATGTCCTAAAGACACTTCCAACTCAAATATTTAAAACTGAACTCTACATCTACTCCCATCCCCAAAATTCTCTGTCTCTTATATTTGACTACAGAAATTGTGATCCCTGTATATTCACTAAAGCAGTATATGCAGGGAAGAAAGCTCACCTTGTGGAGTATATTTACATTCTGTCAGGTCAGAACTGATTGAGCAAATGGGTGGCTATTTGATTAGCAATGACTTTGCCAGAGCCTACAACTTCCTTAGGACAGATTCTGTTGTTTCCTCAACTAATAGCTGCATCAGAAGAACAAGAGCATGTAGTTAAGGAGAAGGAAAGAGAAGTTTATTACTTTGCTGGCAAAGGAGGAAAAATGGTAAACTCTTGCCTCAAAATCCAAATTTTCTGTACATAAGCAGAAATACAGAGCTTTTAAAGGGAGGGCCCTCAGTTCTAGGCTATTGTCGATAATGATTCTAATTGTCCCATCTCTGTCCTTCTCTGCTGAAGACAAAGGCTGTGACCTCCAACCATCTGGGAGGCTGGCGCCAGGGTCTGGGATGGCTGAGCTATCTCCTGTAACACAAAGAACAAAAGATGTTCCCCTTCCCTTCCCAACCACCTGCCTGAAGCAGGGATGTAGGCTTCTGTTCCCAAAAGAGTGGGGGGAGTTTTAAAGAGACAGAAAACCTCTTTTTACCATTTTTTTTCCAGGCCATTCCCTCTGTTACATGTTCCCCACTCTTAATTTTACACCTCCATATGTATGGGAGGAGGGGCAACTACTCTGTTACATATTTCCCCCTATCAATTTTATCCTGCCATATCTATGGAAGGAGGATCAAGATAGTCATCAGGCTACTTCCTGCTGAAATGCAGCAATGTTTCAGATGGAAAGTTTATACTCATGTACATCATTGTAAAGTTTTGGCAATATATTTACAACAACAGAAAAAAAAATATAAGTGATAACTACAACAGTGAGGATTGGCAAGGCAAAATGGACTGTTGCCTCGTATACAATGTCTAATACAGGGCTGGCTAGAAAGAAACATGGGACCTCTGAGTGCAGAGCTATTAGTTGCACCCTGTAGGTGATCCAAGAGACCAGCTTCTGAAAATTCAGAAATCATATACAGCACCAAACTAGATTTAGAATGACAAATGCAGCAGCAAGACAGATCAACTGAAGAGGCAATAGCCTGGGGAAATCCTCACCAAGGAGCTGTCTGTCCATCTTTAGATTACCTAAATGCTGGCCCCTCTGCTGGGGGCTTAGGTCCTCTTCTTCCATGGGACACCTCTTTACTCTAGTATGTGGACCCAAGGTTTCACTCTGACAATTCCAATGAAGTGTGACTTATTAGAGGCACTTCATAGAGTCCCTTCCACTTCTCTGCTTCCAACTGGGGCAGAGAGCTGAAAGAGGTAAGCTCATGCATAGTGGTTAGCACCTGACCCATTCATTTGACATATTGCTTTATTCTGATTTCTTTGCTCATGGTTATATTACCATAGTTACCTCAGGACACTAGGAAGGGTCTATCATAAATTATTTCTTAGGGGCTTAACTTAAGCCAGCTTGTGAGGGCTATCATTATCCAGAGGACAAGCAGACATAAATTGTTCTCCTCTGGTTACGGAACATCCCCTGGCCAAATTGAGTTTTCTGCCTGGTCTTAGAAGTTGAGAGCCTTCCCAATCCCAATTTACCATTTAGTGGGCATGTGACTGAAGAGTTCCAGTGGTACCTTCCCCTGCCCCTTGCAGCAGCAGCGGGCACTCAGCAGGCTGGAACTCAGGCTTTGGGGCAGCAGCTCCAGCAAGGTGACCATGCCACTGCATAGGCCTCACCAGCCCCATTGTGGGCACAGCACACATAGACCCCCATATTGGTGGGCAGTGCACTGCTAGCAGGCCATGCTCAGTGCCATCTGCTGGGAAGGTCAGGCTGCCCCGAAGCCACTAGCTGCTACCCACCTTTTATGACAATGAGCAGCAGCTCCCCCAGGACTACACATTCGAGCTCAACCTCAGCGCTACTTATCACCTACACAGGCCCCTAGAGCAGCATGGGGAAGGGTAGGCAGCGGGCCCACCAAGGCCAGGAGCCACCAACAAGAGCCCTGGAGGCAGGAGACACCAGGGACGAGGTACAGGGACCCTTAGCTCTCCCCTAGCCACTTGTTCTTGGCTCAATTCCTTACCCTCAGCCTGGAGCCCCAGCTCTGCAGCAGCAATGACAATTCCCCAGGAGAGAGCTAGATGGGTGGGGGGAAAAGGCACTGCTTCCCCACCCACCTGCAGACCTTGTTCAGGGGCCCCATAACACCCCAACTGCGGCTGGCACACGTGTCCAGGTGCAATTGGTCAACCAGTACTACCCTCCTCACCACACCTCCATCTTCCTGGGTGGTGGCTCTCTCCTGCTAGTCCACCTCTGGGGCTTCAGTGGCACCAACCCAGAACTGTTGTGGGCTAGGGGAAAACAGCTCACTAAAACAAAGTATCTCAACTATCCCAGACCTTTAAGATTGTCATTAAACATGAAATGTCCAACCTCGAATCAAACTTAAGGAAATCAGACATTTCATACCCAATACATATGGGATCTCATCTCGATTACCTAACCTTTGGTAAAATCATTTCAGTTACAAGACAGTACAATTTAAAGTTTCATTTAACAATCACTTTTACTCACACTCCAGCACATATATTGAATTATGACAGAACCATTTTCCTTAGACATAGGTTCTCAGCTGTAAGTTAATCATTCAGCCAAAATTTTTCCTAAGGGACTTTTAGGCGGAACATTTCTATGTTGCAACAGAACTCACAAATAACAAATACAGACAATGCAGAGACTTCTCAACACAAAATTCCAGGCCTACAAAACAAATGGGAATCCAAAGGGAACAAATGCCAGCCCAAATGGCACCTCAGATTGTGTCCCAAAAACACTGCCATAGGACTGAAGGTTCTCAACCTTCCCCAAATGGTGGCTGAGTTCCCCCATTCCCTGGGAACTGCAAAGGAGTTCATTTCAAACCAGGTTAGCAAGCTCCACTCAACCCTGCACTTTCACCCCCCAAATGGTGTGCCTCCAAAAACCAAAAGGAGTATGAAAACGCTCCTCAAATGAGTGAAATTGTGGTCTCAGGGTGCACTCCAGATGGCACAAACAAATGGCCATGGTGTCTGGATATTTCCCAAATCCATTTCCTTTCTCCCAACTCAGTTCAGGTTATAGGGAGCTGAATCCTTTGGTGAGACAGAGATGGGAGTTCCCCGGAGCTAAAACAGTCCCTGGCAGCTGCTGGTATCATCAAGTACTCTCTTACCTCAAAAAGAAGCTGCTCCTCCCAGTGAAGACCCATGGCTTGGCCCAGGGCTTCCCCCTTGTTCCGGGGTGCTATTTCACTGGGCCACCGGTTGCCCCATCTAGGGATGCTAAAATCTATTACCAAAAGTTCAGCACTTGTCCAAAAGTCTGCATTAGAAGAATGAGGACACTTGGTTGAGGAGAAGGAAGCAAAAGTTTATTACTTTGCTAGCAAAGGAGGAAAAATGGTAGACTCTTATCTCAAAATCCAAATTTCCTGTACATAAGCAGAAATATAGAGTTTTCAAAGGGAGGGCCCTCAGTTTCAAGCTATTGTTGTTAACAATTCTAATCGTCCCCTCTCTGCCCATCTCTGCTGAAGACAAAGCATGGAACCACCACCTACCTGGAAGGCTGGCACCAGGGTCTGTGATGGCTGAGCTATCTCTTGGAGCACAAAGAGAAAAAGACAATCCTCTGCCCCTCCCCACCACCTACCTAAGGCAGGGATGCAGGCTTCAGTTCCCAAAAACAGTGGGGAAGTTTTAAAGATACAGAAAACATTTTTTTGCTGTTTATTTTTTCAAGGCCATTCCCTCTGTTACGTTTTTCTATAATCATAATTTCCTGTAAAGTGCACTATCAACCCCTGACAATATTCTCTGCAAGTATTTCTCACACCTCTCTCCTCTTCCCTCAGTAAGCACTTACTCAACCTTGATTCACTCTCACTTATTCCTCTATGACATGGGTTAATTTATTAACTTCTTAATAGTCTCTTTTCATCTAAAACTGTTTCCATCCAGTTCGTGCCATGCATTGCAGCAAGAGTGATCTTTTTTGTCTTCACTCCTCAAAAATAAAAACCAAATTTTTTAACATGATTACTTATCATATCGCCCTACTTCCCATTACGTCTATACCCTTTTCTTGTCCCCCAGGCATATGTACCTCCTGACCTCCTAGCAATTTTGCAAACATGCCATGGTGACTTACACATCCATGTGTTCACATCTGCTCTTCTGTCTTTTTCATAACACTTTCCACCTAGAAAAATCTACTTTTATTATTAACCTCATGTCTTAGACATCATCTACTTTTGTAATTCTATAGTAGACCTTTCAGTACCCTAAATCACATCCCCCAAGCTCATCCATGATTTGAAACACTGTTGTGGTAGACAAGTCCCTGTGGGCTCAGTCTTTCTTCCATACAGCAGGGTCTTCACTCAAACCTCTTTCTATTTTCTGAATCAGGGCATGTTATGGTGTCATGGAAGGTTGCTTCCTGTTCTCTTATGAGCATGCCCAGATTAAGACAAGAGGAGAGTAAATACTGAGGACAACCAGTATTAACCCCAATGGGGTTTAGGAGCTGCTGGGTGAATGCTCCAGCTTCCTGTGATTCAGAAGAAAAATTCTGGTATATGTTTTAGGGGTCCTTTATGAAATCAAGTTTGCATTGTCCAGAGCAACAGCCTTTATAACACAAGTATATGCAAGTATACAGACTTTTTTATACTTCCTTGGCTCTCTCTTCCCCTCATCACTTCTGCCTTTTGGAATCATCTCACTAATATCCTATCTGTATCTAAGCCACCCTAATGCCAATGACTGCTGTGGAATAAACAGAAAGGAATAAAGGAGCATTTTTATTTTATAACCCCAACAATCAATATTGTTTTAATTACTCTCTACATATGTACTCTGCATATGTTCACATGCATAAGCATTTATAGCTTTTTAAAGTAATTTTTATTATGATTTATATTTCTTTTTCTTACAAGATTATAAACTCATTGGAGGCAGCTTTTGAGTTTTATTCATCATTCACTCTATTCTAATGCCTTTATCCTAATATATGGCACATAATGGGTTCTCATTAAATATTTGTGCAATTTAAATTAGATAGGGAGTGGGGGAGGTATGTCTTGAACTAAGTTTTCTGATCTCAAGACAATGACTCTTTCCAACACATTGTGTTACCTACTTGGAGGACGGAGTGATCTGCAGTCACTTAGAAAAACTTTAAACACACAGTACCCAGAGGTATAGCACTCAAATTTTCAAGACTTCTAGATCATTTTTTCCCTTTTCCCTCCCTCACTTTTGCATGCTTGCCTTTGGGTATTTTATAGCCAATGACAGAGGGCATAGTATCTTATGATGGTTACCTAATAAGGCTTTTTCTTTCTTTCTTTCTTTCTTTTTTTAGAAATTAAGGGTAGTAGCACATGTAAAGCACACGGTATGCCAAATACACTCAATAAATGTTTCATTTAATTTTGTTTTGTTTTGTTTTGTAGCCATAGTCTGTTTTGGCCTAAGAAATATCAGAAAGTATGAACCAAGTTTTAATTTAAAAATATGTTTGAATAACTTCCAAAGGATTTGATAAATTGAGAGTGATGGAAAGTTACTCTGGAACAGTATGAACTAGTCACCAATGCTGTCAGATGCATCCTGAAAATGAGATGTTTCATTTTGTGTACCGTATTGGAAAGAACACTGGATGATGCTATGGAAACTGGAGTTTTTATTCCAACACTACTATAACTTGAATTTAGACAAGTCACCCATATATGGAGGACTAGATTCTTCATCTGTACAATAAGTTAATAAAGTAGATGACAGTTGAGGGGAGGGGATCTTAGCATAAACACTAAGAACTCTCTGGTTCTTTAGTGTTTGTCAAATGGAGTCAATCACATGGGCCATAAACAGATAATTAATTTTTAAGCAATGAGAACATAATAAGATAACACTATAAATATAATGAATGATTTTCACTCTTCTTGACAATTCAAAGGTATTTTAGCTTACAAGAAACACTTTGTTAGAGTCATCCTTATGTAAATATATAATCATTAATCTAAACTAAATTAAGAAATGATTTTAGGGGAAAGAAGTTTCCCAGGAAAAAGATGCTGACTGAATTAGTTTTTAATGTAATTGAGAAGAACTCCCTTAATACAATTAGAAAAAAGTACTTTTTGCAGGATATTCTGCCACTGCTTTATTTGGTCCTTATTTTCTAATTAAATGCACACGCACACGCGCACTACAAATTAAATGAATAGACCATAATACATGCCCTGTGCCAGATGGAATGATGGATGGGCTCCTAGAAGAAATAAGCAATGTCCACAATAGGCTCATAATAATAGAGTGAGTCCTTGGGTTTTTGTAGCCACTAAAAGTGAAAATGTTTAATGATCCCCTCTTACAAATGAGTAATTTCCACTATCTGTCAGTATTCTTTTGTTTTCTTCTGTTTATATTACTCTATTCAATTTGGTTTTCTAGTTTTATAATTAGAAGTCCTTGAATATAAGTAGAGGAGAAATAAAAACCTCCTGAAAGGGAATAATTTTGTAAAGGAAATAATTGCCTTTCAGAAAATTTAGGAAATTATCACTCTTTCTATTAGGCAAGGAAGTATTTTGATTGAATGATGACAGATCTGTCTGAATGTAATGAAAGGTATTTATTTCTTGTTGAATATAGCCTTTCAGAATTTTAAATATAGCTTTTTATGCCCTTAGGTCAACAAAGTGTTGTTTAGGTCTTCTATGTGGTATGCAGGTATAGGTAAAGCAATGAAGGTATAGGTAAAGCAAGGAAGCTCTGATTAGGCAGCCTTAGTTTGGGGAAGGAGAGCTGGTTAGAGGGCTTACCCTGAAGTTATGTGGCCACTTGGCCAAAAGCAGTATGAAGAGAAACATAGTTGTGTTGGGCTGTAGGAGATGTACAATGAGGATCTAGCTTGAGAAAAATAGGGCCAGGATGTTTTCAGACAGAATCAATATTGAAGTTATTAGGTGATAATGCTGTGGTTCTGCAATAGAGCCCTATCCTGCCCTAAAGTGGAAAAGGCAAATACATCTCCATAGGATGTGCCGGTCATTAAAATATTTTCTCTTAGCCACAAACTTATCTTTCTGTACTCTGTAATTTAATAGCAAAGAATTTGCAAAATACTTTTCTCCAATCAGTTAGGTTTATGTCAGATTCTGCCAATAGGAACGCTAGAGGAAGACCAAATCTGGCTGAACTAAAAGGATAAATGCAAGGTTATCAATAGGCACACTAGATGCTTTGGTTTTATATAGATGGTACCTTGAAGAGATTTTTTTTTTTTTTTTTTTGGTGTCAAAAGTATGCTGCCAATGCTCTGTGCAAATGGAGGAGATGTATATTGTTCTGTATATTCATTTTTGATTAAATAATTTTCCAGCCTATTTTTACTCCTACTCCCCATAATACCTCCCATGCTGGGTCCAGAGACTCTCTTGGTTCCAAATGAACACATCTTAGACTTCTTTTGCAGTTTCCCAATACTTGAGTACTTCCATCAGTCAATATTCATCATTCCATTCTCTCTCTAAAGTCCAGAGATTTATTGAACTCTTTCATGTGCTGTTGATTCCAATTCTTTTTACCATTACAGGTTTTTATCCCTTCTGAGAATTCTAAACTTTTATTTCATTTACGTTTGGGTGCGGACAAGAGGTTATATATATATGTGTGTGTGTGTGTGTGTGTGTATCTAAAATATATACACACACACATACACCCCTGTATATACGGGAGGTGCTCTGTGTCTTCCATCTTAAACATAAAGTTTTAATTTCCTTTAAATAAATCCTTACTTTCTTTTTTTTTTTTTTTTGGTGGCAAGATGGCTGCCTAAGACATCAGTTGCCAGATTACCTCAGAAAGAAGGCAAAGTTTTAGATGAAAAAAAAAATAGCCCAGGTATAATTCTGAGGGAAAAGTGCCAGAATCTACCAGAGATTCCATGGAAAGAAGTTGCAGAGCAGGACAAGAAGCAGCAGTATTTCAGCAGAGATCAACCTCTGGGGAATTTGTAGCCCCATGGAAAAGGTAGATGGATGTGTTCGTTTCTCCTCCCCTTACACTTCTGGCAGACTGCATGCTCCCAAACTGTTGGAGAACTTCTCTATCCTCACTAGCCCTAATGCTGCCACAGCCAGTGAACTGGGAGCTTCTTGAGAACAGAACACCAGGCTGCCAGCAACCCCTCAGGTCAATCCCCCTCACCACAGACCCAAGCCAAGGGGAGGGCACCATACTGCTTTTCCATCCACTGTGTGCCTTTGTCCTAATGGGAGCTTTAGCCCCTTTGGTTTGTCACTGGTCCCCACACAAACATTTCTCAACACCTGCCCAGACTGTGATGACCACAGGGAACCAGTGGGTCCCAGGGGAACAGTGATCCCAGAGCTTGGACATTCAGGACAGGCTACCTTCAGGAGAGGGGAGAATACAGCAAGCCAAGGGGCTTCTCAGGAAAAAGGGGACCAGAGTGCCAGCTCTCCTCCATTCAGACTCTTCTCCTCCCCATCCTCTCCCTAACTCACTGCTGCTGAGTGGCAGTTCCCACATAAGTCAGCACAGGTGCCCTGAGGGACAATTAAGCCGGGGCTTTTAGGATTATTTGCTTCCTGTCTGTCAGTGTGCCCACCACATTCAAGCTTCCATAGAGAGTAGGGCTCACACCTTTCCTCTTAAACACCTGCAGTGGACTAAGGGGTGATTGGATTGTAAGCTCCCTGCCTGCCAGCCCTCCCTGGTGCTGCTTGCACAGCTGCTCCAGCAGAGCAGGGCATGCCCTGAAATGGAGGGACATTAAGCCTTCTTGAGCACTCCGTGGGCAACTCAGGACCAGCACGCTTCTCCCTGGCATGGTCAGGGATTGAACTTGGGGGATCAGAGAATGGGTCTGCAGGCTGGATCCCATACCCTGTACCCCTGAGCAACACAATCAAGTTCTGGGGATATGGGATCAAGCCTGCAGGCCCTTTCTCTGATTCCCCAAGTTCAATCAATCACATGGAACCCCCCAAAAAAGCCTGAAAAACCAAAGCAATTTTAAGGAAAAAGAACAAACCTGGAGACATGACATTACCTGACTTCAAATTATATTACAAGTCTACAGTAACCAAAACAGCAGTGTACTGATATAAAGATAGAGACTTAGACAAATGGAACAGAATGGAGAACCCAGAAAGAAAACCATATATCTATGACCAACTGATTTTTGACAGAGCAGACAAAAACATACACTAAGAAAAGATCGCCCTATTCAATGAAGGGTGCTGGGGAAATTTTATAGCCCTATGCAGAAGAATGAAACTGAACCTCCTCTCTTACCGTATACAAAAATTAACTCAAGATGTATTAAAGACTTAAATGTAAGACCTTAAACTATAAAAATTCTGGAAGAAACTATAGGAAAACTCTACTACACATCAACCTAGGCAAAAATTTATGAGTAAGAGTCCAAAGACAAATGCAGCAACAACAAAAATAAACAAATGGGACTTACTTAAATTAAAAAAGATGCTACACAGGATAGAAAACAATAAACAGAGCAAATAGGCCACCTACAGAATGGGAGAAAATATTTTTAAGCTATACATTCAACAAAGGTCTAATATCCAGAATCTATAAGGAACTCAAAGAAATCAGCATGAAAAAAACAAATCACCTCGTTAAAAAGTTGGCCAAAGACATGAACAGAGTTTTTTCAAAGGAAGATATACAAATGACCAACAGACATATGAAAAAATGCTAAACCTCGGTAGTCATCAGGGAATTGCAATTTAAAAACACAATGAGACACTACCTTACCCCATGAGGATGGCTATTACTATAAAATAAAAAATCAATAGATGTTGGCATGAATGTGGTGAAAAAGGAATACTTATACATGTTGGTGGGAATATGAATTAGCACAACCTCCATGAAAGATAGTATGGAGATTCCTCAAAAAACTGAAAGTAGACCTACCATACAATCCAGCAATCCCACTACTAGGTATTTATCCAAAGGAAAAGTGGTCATGATATCAAAAAGATACGTGTACCTGAATGTTTATCACGGCATAATTTCCAATTGCAAACATACGGAATCAGCCTAAGTGCCCATCAACCGATGAATGAATAAAGAAAATATGTACCTTGGAGCACTATTCAGCCATGAAAAGGAATGAAATAATATCATTTACAGCAAGTTGGATGGAACTGGAGACCATTATCTTAAGTGAAGTATCTCAGGAATGGAAAAACAAAGACCACATGTTCTCATAATAGGTGAGAGATAAATGATGGTTACACATGATCATAAAGTGGTATAAAGGACATTGGATAATAATAAGAAGGGGTGGGATTGGGGTGAGTGATAAAAACTTTCCTATCAGGTACAATATACACTATTCTGATGATGGGCACACTAAAAGCCCTGACGTCAGCATTATACAATTCATCCATGTAACAAAAGCACTTGTACTCCCTCATATTTTAAAATAAAAATTCCAAAAAGCCTTACAAATTATAATTGCCATTAACTTTTTGCTCCCATGTCTTATTTATTTCATAAAAGGAGTTTGAAGATGTCTCCTTTTATTTTTTAATATTGTCACATTGTTTTCAGATAAATTAATTGTTACTATTTAGTCAGAAATTACAGATAAGATTTATACTATGTATAAGAAAAAACATGTAAAGAAAATGCACAAAATAACTGTAACCACAGATGCGTCTTCACGTTTGAGATTTACTTCTTACTGGCTAATTGACCTTAGCAAGTCCCTTAACCTCACTAAGGCTCCAATTTCCTCATCTGTAAAATAAAGATAATGATACTTACCTCATATTCTTGGTGTAAAAATTCAAATTGATAATAGGTATACTGCAGCACATAAATTACCAGGAAACCATGGAAATTTTCAAAGAAAGTATATTAATTAAAGTCACAGAGTCAGGCTATTTTTGTAGTATCATTGCAGACATAAAGTGATAAATGTGATCCTAACTATACATATTCATTTTTTTTTCATTTAAGAAAATAAAGGCCTAGAAAAGATAAATGCTCTCTTTTTTTCTTATACAACAGAATTTTATTGAGAATGAAAGAAGTAGCAATTACCTGAGAAGTCTATAATAGCTTTGCATTTGTTGATCCCATTTTGGAAAAGAAGTTCTGTAGTTCAAGAAGAAGGGGTAAACCAGCCACATAAATATTCCTGCCTGAGTATTGTTGGCAGAATTTGATCTGCCCCCAAAAAGCTGCCCATGCCCTACTATCTGAAACCTTTGAATATGTTATATTACATAGCAAAGGAGTCTTTGCAGATGACATAAAGATTATGGACTTTAAATAGCAAGATTATCCTAGATTATCCTGGATTATCTAATCATATGAGTCCTTAAAAGCAGAGAACTTTATCCTGGCTGGAAGAGAGATGTAAGGGAAGAGGAAGACAGAGAGATTTGAAGCACAGGAAGGGAGCCACATGCCATTGCTGTGTTGAAGATGGAGGTGGCCAAGGACTTCAGTCCCACAACCACAAGGAACTGAATTCTGACAACCTGAATAAGCTTGGGAGTGGATTTTTCCCCAGAGCCTTTGGAAAGGAACACAATCTTGTCAACACTTTGATTTTTGCCCTTGAGACATTGAGCAAAATTCCAGGATAATCACACCTGGACTTCTGACCTACACAACTGTCAGCTAATAAATGGATGTTGTGTTAAACTGATACATTTCTGGTAATTTGTTATGTAGAAATAGAAAAGTAATATAATAAAAATGTAGGCAGAATGTGTGAAGTAGATTCTGAATGTACAGAGAAAACTATTCTGGCTAGGTAGAACAGTGAGTAGGAAAAACAATATCAAATGACAAGACAAATATTTAGGAGAAGGCTTTTTATTGTTATTTTGTTAACAATGGGAAACTACTGATGAATTTAAGAAGGAATGAGATCAAAACTTAGTGAAAGAAAACTATGTTGTGAATGAGTCAGGCAGCTATGCAATTTTCCAGAAAATAATTTAGGGTCATTGCATGGAGAGGTGATATTTAAGGATGTGGGGAGTGGTAAGAGAAAGATTAGAAAGCTGGGAATTTTCTCAGTTGGTCTCAGTAAGTGATGAGGTGGTGGAACAGGACAGAGAATTTAGAGAGACACACTTTTATTACTAAGAGCACAGCCTCTGTGGTAAACTGTAGTTAGATATCTTCTCACTCTGAGACTCAGTTGTCTTATCTAAAAATGAGTATATTAGTGCCCAATTTTTAGGGTTGTAATGAGGATTAAATGAGATGATAGATACACATTTTTTAGGATTATGGTCTAATTAGATGAGGTGATACATGCAAATCTTGTGCTGGCACCTAGAGAGCACTAAATTAAGATAAGATATAATCATCTTCATTTCAACAACTTCTGCAGCTAATTAGAGGCAAAGCCTGACTAGAACCGGCTCTCTTGACATGAGATCACAGCTGTTTTTCCTACATATGATTTCCTGCCTTCAGAAGAGGATAGATTAACTGTCCTTTTCTTTTCTCAAAATAGGGATAAATTTTCTTAAAATAAATTATCCAATTAAATTATGAGTTGTCTCATAGTCTGGAAGCTGCTTTTCTTACTGAAAATCTAAGGGTACTAGCTAAGAAAAATTATGGCAAATGGTTTTTCAAATAGAAATAACTCAATAATATTAGGCCATTTACTCACTTCTTTGAAGTTCCCCTTTTCTCCCATCCAAAGGCAGATTTGCATCATGTCTCATAGCATTAATTAAAATATCTTTGCCAAATATCCTTTGCTAATGAGTTGTTTTCCAAATTCAAATGATGAGGTTGTTATCACCAGAGAACCTTGACTTAGAATTGCAGCTGGGGTGTATGAGAGGAAGCAGATTCTCCAAGACACAGAGCTCTGACCACTGGGTATATTAAACACGTTGCTTTCCAAAAGGAAAAACATCTGCAGTGAAAACCTTGAGATATATATTCAAAATATTTCCATCTGATTGTTGAACTACTTTAAACAATGAAATTATTTTCAAGCTATTATTAACAGTTACTGATTTCATTTCTTAAAATATAAATACAGAAAAGCAAATAACACTGCTTATTTTAAGATAAAGAGACAATTCAGGGATGAGTGGAACATTAATCCCCTGGTTATTGGCACTTTTAAAAAAATGCCAGGAGGGTGCTCAGAGTTTATAAATGTAAATGTTCTTAACTAGTTTTAAAAGAGTTCCTAGGGATATAATATTTTCCAACATAAAAAATTCAATTTTGATCCCATTTTCTTGTCTATTTTTATTGCATTTATTTATTCATAACCTAACTTGTTCAAAAATAAGCCAAGATAATTTATAAAGATATATATCTTTGAGCAGAATAAAAACATAGAAAAATGTGAAAAGTTTGAAAGAAAGGTGAAAATGTAGAAAGTAAGGCAGAACCAGCTGATTAACAATGACCTCAAAGTTTATATACTTGTTCAAGGTATTACACATTTGAATCTAAACTTTGCTCAAGGGAAACACAGATCTGTCTTTGTTTTGAGACTATAGGTAAGTTTTCTTCTCTTGGTAATTATGAAAAGAACACTGTGCAATATCATGAGTACCATCCTCAACAATATCCACATATTAAAACTAACTATAATTTGCATATCACTGGTTCTTTTGATTTTCCTGAATATAGGTAGGTGGCATGGTATCAATACATATTTTGAATAACACTATTTCTTCAATGGTCTGATATGATATCTAAGGGTACATTGTAGAAGAATTGGAAGAATGGATTGGTGTGCTTCTATCACCCTTGTTCTCCATAAAAACTCTTTCTCTCTGATGGGTTTTTAAAAAATCTTGCACAGTGAGGATTTCACTATTATGCTTCCAAAGAGGTCCCTAAAATGTAACTCTTCTGTGCCTTCATTAGATCATATGAGCCAGGGAAAGGATTAACCTGCTTTTAGGAGACAATGGAATCTGTGTAACAATTGCATTATTAAATTCACAGCTCTCTCCCTACTTATTTGGTATAGAGATGCTTTATAAATCAATTCATTTATTTAAAAATATTTATTGAGCCTCTATTAGCTCCAGGACAGTTTTTCTGGGGGTCGCACTGATTACAAAATAAACCTAGTTGAAGATGTCAAAAGTTTTAGTCTTGGAAAAGACTATAAACGGAACACATTGCACAGGGAGAAATTGATGACTGTTGAAAGAAAGGATGGATAAGTTACTTTGTAAGTTCAAAAGAGAATTAAAAAGAATAACTATAATCTATACAAGAAGACAGAAAAAAGGTAGAAAAAGAAGAAGAAAAACCAAGATTGCGATGTTTTGGATTATAGGGCAATGGAAACCTTTGCGGAATAGTCAGAGCCATTTATGTCCCAAAGCTGCAAAGAGGTAACGGAGGATGAAATGTGAGACATGAGGAATCACCACTGACTATGACAAGAGACTCAATGGATGTGTAGCAATGGAATAGCTAACAAGAGAGAAATATTTTCCATTTTAAAATGATGATATTCTGTTACTTTAAAAATAATTATTTTCATCAAGGGCATTTAGTAAAATTCAGTATATTGGAAATGTATTTGAAATTCCTGAAGAGTGGATTCCATCTGCTAAAATAGGGCCCCAAAATTACAATAGTTCTAATTTAGAATTTCAAGCAATGCTACAGAGCATCATGTAAACATTGTCCCTCCTTTCTGACTTCTGATGCTCCCTTGTACCTTAGTGCTTCCCAAAGGACATGCTCAGCACCCTGGGATTCTGTAGATGGGACTCAGGTATGCCATGATACCAGAACAGCCTCTCAGGCCCCAGAACAGCTATAATGAGGTTGGTCCCAGAAGAAAGAATACATGATATGCAATATCCAGTTCTTGCTGCATTCTGCAACACTGAGTTCATAGACATGGATAAGCTATATCATTTTACCTCATTTCAGCAGCCAGCAGCACAGTCCTATGACCCACACAGGCATACGTCCCATGGAATGGCCCTGATAGGTTCCTAGTTTCTGTGTCCAAGGTGGGTATGTTTACCTCCAATTGTGAAAAGAAGTTGACCTAACATCTCCAGAATTCCTTTGAACATTCTTTAGAGTAAAATTTTGTTTTAATTGCATTGAATTCTAGACCAGAAAAACTAAATGTATAGTGTTTTAAGATGTTCTGTTAACGTGATTTAAGCACACGCTCTCTTTCTCTGTGTATGTGGTGTGTGCTTTTTCTCTGTATATCCATATATATATGTATATGCATTCTATATAAATATAGTCTATATTGTTTATATATGCATATATTCTAATTGTATGATTATTCAATATAGAATTTAGACTATACATAGATTATTCTAATATATTCTCTAGAATATTTAATATAGAGAGTATTTAAAGAAAAAATAGAAAATGTATCATGAAAGTACATCAGGAAAAAAACAATAAGCAAATTTATGCAGTCTACATTTAAATGATTCATTTACGGGAAATTTATTATGAGGTCAGATTCCAAGCAAGTAACTTTTTTAATATCTCAAAATTATCTGATGTATATAGATACAATGAGAAGATGATGATATTAATACTTTCCATGGAATCTTATGCAGTCACACTGACCTCCAAATGAGTTCGAAGCAGTTATATAATAACATCAATGGAATAGATTTTCTGAAAGGAAGATGGGAAATTTTGAAAAATTAAGGCTATTATATTTTATATTAACTTAAAGATCAATAAACTTAATTTTTAAAAGCAGTTTTAGGCTTCCAGAAAAATTGAGCAGAATGTACAAAGAGTTTCCATAAACCCCCTCTTCCCTGAACCTGCACACAGTTTCCCCTATTAAAAACATAGCACGATAGTGTAGTACGTTGTTAGAATTGATGAACTGGTACCGATACCTTATTGTTAATTGAAATCCATAGTTTACATTAGATTCCCTCTTTGTGTCACACAGTTCTATGCGTTTTTCCATATACATGTCGTGTATCCATCATGACAGTATCATACAGAACAGTTTCACTGCCATAAAAATTCCCTGTGCTGGGCCTATTCTCACTCCCTCTCCCAAAATCCTAGCAACTACTGATCTTTTTTACTTTTTCTGTAGTTTTGCCTTTTTCCAGAATGTCACGTAGTTGGAATCATACAAAATGTAGCCTTCTCAGACTGGGTTTTTTCACTTAGCAATATACATTTAAGGTTTCCACATGTCTTTTTGTGGCTTAATAGCTCATTTCTTTTTATTTATGAATAATATTCTATTGTATGGATGCACCACAGTTTATTTATATATTTACCTACTGAGGGAAATTTGGTTGCTTTCAAGTTTTGGCAATTACAAATAAAGCTACTATAAATATTCACGTGAAGGTCTTTGTGTGGACTTAAACTTCCAACTCATTTAAATAAATATCAAGGAGTGTGCTTGCTGGATTATACATAGTACGACTATTTTTAGCATTGAAAAAACTGCAAGCTTGTCTTCCAAAGCAGATGTACCATTTTGCACTTTCACTAGCACCAAATGAGAGTTCCTGTTTCTCCACGTCCTTATCAGCATTTGGTTTTAGTGTTTTATGTTTTAGTCATTCTAATAGATGTGTAATGGTATCTCATTGTATTTTAATTTGCAATTCGCTGACATATAATGTTGAACATCATTTCACATGCTTATTTTCCTTATGTATGTTTTCTTTGGTGAGATGTCTGTTCATATATTTTGCCCATTTATTAATTGGGATGTTTGTTTTCTTATTGTTGAGTGTTTACAGTTATTTGTATATTTTGGATGCAAGTCTTTTATCAGGTATGTGTTTTGCAAATATTTTCTCCAAGTCTGTAGTTTGTTTTTCCATTCTCTTAATAGATCATTCGAAGAGAGAATTTTTTTTATTTTAATGGAGTTTGACTTACCAATTTTTTTTCATACATCGTGTGTTTGGTGTTATATCTAAAAAGCCATAGCCAGATTCATCTCCCATTAGGAGACAGCTTTGGCAATAGCTTTTTGGAGGTTATCTTCTGGAAGATTTACAGCTTTGTGTTTTACATCTGCAATGCATTCTAAATTAATTTTTGTGAAAGTTGTAAGGTACACATATAGATTTTTTCTTTTCTTCTTTCTTTCTTTCTTTTTTTGAAAATGAATGCCCAGTTTTTCCAGGCCCATTCATTGAATTGCTTTGCTCTATTGTCAAAGATCAATTGACCATATTTGCGTGGGTCTATTTACGGGCTGTCCATTCTGCTCCATTGATCTATTTGTCTACTCTTTGCTAATACCACACTCCTGATTACTACGGTTTTATAGGAAGTCTTGAAGTTGGATAGTGTGAGTTTTCTAACTTTGGTCTTCTTTAGTATTGTGTCAATGTTTTTACGTAAATTTTGCCTTTCCTTATAAACTTTAGAATCAGTTTCATGATATCCAAAAAAAATAACTTGCTGGGATTTTGATAGAGATTTCATAGAATTTATAGGTAAAGTTGGGAAGAACTGACTTTTTGGCCATATTGTGTCTTCATAATTTAGAATCTAGACTTATCATTTGAAGATAAAGCAACTGAAACATAGAGGTTATTTTCAGAAACTGAAGAACAGATCTTCTTTGGCTTGTGTATATTTCAGTCAAAGAAAAATATAGTCTATTTTGTGTCTGAAAAATACATTTACAAAACCAAGAGTGTTGCCTACATGTGCTAATAGTACAGTGGAACATCAAGAGGGGTATAGCCATCAGTATGAATTCTGCAAGAATACAAAGAAGTTAGTAAGTGTCACATTTTACACCAAGAAAGGCAACCAATCCCATGGTTTTTTGGAAGCCAGGAAGGCGGAAGCACAGGTTGTGCAAGCTCACAGACCCTACTTTTTATTCTCAATAAAATTCTAGTCCCTTACTCAGAATAATCATACAATTGCCATAGCAAGCACATTTAACTTCCAGAAGGTGATGATGGAATTGCCTTCCTGGCATTTGTTGAAAAGACTTTAGCAGGTTTTCAACTTGTTCAACTTTTATGCTTCTGACAAAGGAAATCAAACTCTAGGATGCTGTATATTAAACATTCTGTTTCAATTCACAGCACAGAATCCTTGTATTAAATCCATTGTGTCTTTTACATCAAAATAAGTGTTAATTTTAAACTTATTCCCAAGCCTATCCTCTAAGACACCATCCTCTAAATGACAGAAAGAGCATCTCTTCATCCTAAAATGATGTGGCAGAGTATGTGTCTGTAGAAGGAACAATCTGTAGGTGTAACCAAGAGCTAACCTGATTAAGCCTGCCAAGCTTAACCTGCCTTGCTTGTTTTCAGGCACTGACTCCTAGTTGATCTTAAAACCTACATGGCTAAAATCACGTAGCCAAACAATACATAACTAAACTCTCACTAGCTTCCTTATAGATAATATCTCTGATGGTGGTTATTGCAGTAACAATTGACTAAATTTATTTTTCATGAACTTGGGAGCAGCTTCTGTCTGGTTCAAACCAGTCAAAACTGCCTACCTTCCCGCTGGGCCTGTGCAGGTGCCTGAAAAGTGACCTTTTGACATCAGAGGGCCAAAACTCCACCCTCAGATCATGCTAATATCACCGTTTTCTGAGCATGGGTCTTTTGAAGAGACACGTAGCTCCACTACACTGGTGTAGGAACTCTCATAACCTCACCTTTCCTACCTGCCAATCACCTTTCCCAAGGCTTTAGACCATCTCACTGCCTATCCTATAAGCCCTATTTTCAGGGAGGCAGATTTGAAATTTGTTTTCCCGCCTCCTCGCTTGTCTGCCTCCTGAATAAACCCTTGCTCTTTTGCAAAATCTGTCATTACAGTGATTGGCTTATTGGCACAGGGCAGAACAGGCCTGGTTCTGTATCAAAGGAACAATATAGGACTTACTGGATTTGATTTACATAAAACCTTCCCCCTCTAAGGCAGTGGTTTTCTAACACTTTTGTTTGTCTATCCATCAAAACATTTTTGATTTTTTTGTGTGAGACAAAGTCTTGCTCTGTTACCCCAGATAGAGTGCAGTGGCATTCTTGTAGCTCACTGCAACCTAAAATTCCTAGGCTCAAGCTATCCTCTTGCCTCAGCCTCCTGAGCAGCTGGGACTATACAGGTGAACGCCACTATACTCGGCTAATTTTTCTGTTTTTGTAGATACAGGGTCTTGATCCTGTTCAGGCTACTCTCAAACTCCTGGCCTCAAGTGATTATTATTATTATTATTTTCTTTGTCCATTAAACTGATATGTTTAATTATTTATTTTAATAGTTCCTTTTTTATAAGATTATTAATAACTTCTTTTTTAGGAATGCAATATTCCTCCACTGTGTTACTGTACTATGCATATGCAATAAGCTCACTTTTAAACATGCTATTTGCTGCATTAACTGTTGCTCTTAGTATTAGTTCCTCTATTTACCTACATGCCTCCTTTTCATAGTGTTGGCTTTCTGAGTTCTATAATTATCAGCTGTTTGCTCATATATGCATTTCCAAATTCCTGATACATTTTTTTAGATGTTAGTTCTAGTTACAGTGACTTTTCCTTGGAGATTTTAGGCACAGTATGAAACTTAGTGGGGATAGGAGGCTTCATGGGACTCTGCTCTGCCTCTCCAATTTTAAGACAAATGCTCTCTGCTTTACTCAGAGCGCTAGAGCCCACAAGTGAACTCAAGTTAGAAGGTAGGAAAGTTCTGCAAGCCCATCATTTCTGGAATGCTGTGCCATAGGAAACCACCCACAGGGCTACAGTGGTTCCCCTCTTTGTTCCTTGAATTCACTTACATTCTGAGCTTGAAGAGTCTCTCTTGGAACCAGTTATGTTTCTCTGTGCAGCATTCTCCTGTGAACGGTTTCAGGAGATTTTTCCCAGTTCTATTTCGCCAAAGGTATAACCCAGTATGTATTAGTTCTTTAGAAATTCCTCAGAATGGCAGGCCCACTATTGCACTCCTTTTCTGTTGACCAGCTTTATAACAGAATTAAACTTTTTCTGAAATATCTTTTTTGTTGTTTCTCATAATTTTATGTGGGAGGTAAGTAGACACGTGTTCTCAGTTGGCTTTCTTTATCCAATTTCTACTTTATTCTCTAAAGAAACTCTGATGTCAAATTAAAATGCAATTATTTTCTTATCTTGGTAATACCCTGTAATTTCTCTAATGCAGTTTCAGAGGAATGATTAAAGCAAATGGGTATTGCATCTCCTGAAACAGCTATAAACCAAAGGGAACAGAGCTGCATATGTCAAGGATTTAACATTGATACATTTTATGCCATTGTGAACTCCATCAGGAAGCATCATCCTTCCTGGATGAGTTTCTTGGGACCAGCCATTTCAATTAAGTTGTTTATATGACCAAGCCATTTGTACAAGCACAGGCTTAGCTGCCCTGCATGATGGCATAATGGACAGGTTAAATGATGGAGATCAATCTTTCTGTCTAGCTGAAGTCCTTGTATGTGTGCATTCATACATAAACATACTTTCAAAACTAGACATGCCACACATGCATTCCTTTGAGACTTAACTCCAGTATCACTTTCTATGGGAAGCTCTTTCTGCTCCCTCCAGAATTAGACATGTGCCCTTCCATTTTGCGCCCAAGCACTTTATTCTCCCAACTTCTATGGTTCACATCACCGTGGACTATAATTTTTTATCTGTTTGATTTTCCCTATCCTGTCACCTCCCACTGAATCTGAACTTTTGGGGAACAAGAATGCTGGATGTTCTATTCATCTTTATTTTTCAAAGATGGCTTGCAATGATCTGTTACATAGTGAGTATTATGGACTCAATAAATATATTTTTAAGATTAATACACATACACATGCACACACACATATAGACACATTAGTATTCACATGTAAGGTAAAATATATAGAAAATAAATGCAATTTTTATAGTAAATATTTTTATCTTGCTTAAGTTACTTGATCATATGTATACTCAAAAGCTATTTGTTTCTAGATCTGATCTGTACAGGTGCTCCTCGACTTAAGATGGGGTTACATACCAATAAACCAATCATAAGTTGAAAATATCTCAAGTCAAAGTGTGTTTTTGACTTAACAATATGCTCAATTTACAATGGCTTTATCCCAACAGAACCCCACTGTAAGTCAAGGAGAGTACTGAATGCATATCATTTCACACTATCCTAAAGTTGAAAAATTGTACGTCAAAGCATTGTAAGTTGGGGACTGTCTGTACATATTTACAGAAATATACCTCCTGGGTCTTCACATGAAGACACACAGACTTAAGTTACACAGAGTGGTTTGTCTTAATAATTTTATTAATGTATAATGCAAAATGTATAGTTTCTCTATATAAGCATATATCCTTATATCAATTTTCACATATATTTATACATATACATGTATGTGCAGACATAGCGTACTTGCAAATATATATATATATATTAAGTCTATTGGTGCCATTTTTCCTACAGCATGTGCTCATTTCATGTCCCTGTGTCACATTTTGGTAATTCTTACAATATTTCAAACTTTTTCATTATCATTATATCTCTAATAGTGATCCGTAATCAGTGATCTTTGATGTTGCTATAGTTTTGGGGCACCACAAATTATAGTTATATAAGAGGGTGAACTTACTCAATAAATTTTGTGTGTGCTCTCACTGTTCCACTCATCAGCCATTTGCCTGTCTCTCTCCCTCTCCTTGGGCCTCCTTATACACTGAGACACAACGATATTGAACTCACGCCAATTAATAAGCCTCCAATGGCCTCTAAGTGTTCAAGAGAAAGGACAAGTAGCACATCTTTCACTGTAAATTAAAAGCTAGAAATAGTCAAGCTTAGTGAAGAAGACATGTCAAAAGTTGAGAAAGGCTGAAAGCTAGGCCTCTTGCACCAGAGAGTCAGCCAAGTTGTGAATCAAATGAAAAGTTCTTAAAGGAAATTTTTAAAAGTTGATCTCATGGAGTTAGAGAGTAGAATGACAATTATCAGAGGCTAGGAAGGCTGTGGGGTGGGGGGATGAAGAGAAATTGGTTAATGGGTACAAACATGCAGTTATGTAGTTCTGGTGTTTGGTAGCACAGTAGAGTGACTACAGTTAGCAACAGTATATTGCGTGTTTCAAAATAGCTGGAAGAGAAGCTTTGAAATACTCCCAACACAAAGATGCCGTTAACATCATTGAAATGACAGCAAAGGATCTAGAATATTACATTAACTTAGTTGATAAATCAGCGGCAGGTTTCGAGAAGATTAACTAAATTATAGTTTGGATAAAATGCATCTCACATTACATGAGAGAAATCTTTCACGATGGGAAGAGGAGATGAATGTGGCAAACTTCCCTGTAGTCTTTTTTTTAAGAAATTGCCTCAATTACCCCAAACTTTAGCAACCACCACCCTGATTGATCAGTAGACATCAACATTGAGACAAGATCCTCCACCAGCAAACAGATTACGCCTCAGTGAAGGCTCAGATGATCATTACTATTTTTTAACAATAAAGTTTTTTTAAATTAAATACGTACATTTTTTAGACATAATGCTATTGTGCACTTAATAGACTACAGTATAGTATAAACATAACTTTTATTTGTACTGAAAAACCAAATTATTCTGTGATTGACTTTATTATGATATTTACTTCATTGTAGTGTTCTGGAACCGAACTCACAGTATCTCTGCAATATGCCCATACATGTATTTACACATATCATATGTGGTTTCATCTATAGTTTATCAGTTTTTGTTTTGGTTTCAGCATAGGAGCTGAGTGTTTTATTAAAATGAGTCCAAAAAATCCTCTTATGGTATTTCCAAAAATTCAAAAATTCTTATATGGACACAAGAGTAAGAAAGCAAATAAGAAACAAAAGAAATGAGGCAGGAATATTACTCTCTCTTGAGTATCAAAAATAGGAAAAGTTGCCTATACATATTTGGAATTTGAGAATAGATTAAACAAATAATTATAGAATAATTTGTATTGCATTTAAATAATTATACCTATAACATTCTCTGAATTTGACTCGATCATACCTCAGAAAGGCTCAGTGACTCTGAAAATGGGTGACAGTGAATTGACTTCATCCTTTAGCTCCATGGTTTTAAGAACTGGACATCTAGTGTTAAGTTCGCTGTCTTGATATGAAATATAAATGGGTCTTTTATTTATAGATAAATATCCAGTAATTTTCCCAAAGCTTTCTAAAGGTTTTTACACATATTATGATTGTCTGGTCCAAAAAAAAATGAACTGGAAAGTTAAGTTACATTTTCCATTAGCAATGAGATGCCTGGGACCTACTAAAGAGCTGGATGGCAATGCATATTACAACTATATCCTCATGTGAGAAGAGCTATAGAAATAACAACAGCTTGTAATACAAAACAAACAGAACCTCGAAAGCAAAGTGATACCCTTAACAATCCTTCAATTTCACATACCTCCCTCTTACAGATCTTAGAGTAAAAGGTATGTGTAAGGAAGGATTTTGAGAGCAAGTGCTTGCTATGTTTTGGACACTATGTATGTCTTTGTTCTTAGTTTTAGTTCTTAGCTCTTAGGACACTCTAATCCATTAGTCAATGCCAATGATCCCTTTAAGTCAAAATATTCTGACTGTGCCTGTTCTTACTGTTCATCCTGTTATATCTGGTGGTTAGAAGCTACATGAGACCTCTGCTACTCCTGGTGTCATCTCATTGAAATGAGATAGTTGACTTCAATGCCAGTATCTCCTGACATCATCCCCAGAAGCTAGCTACCACAATAATTTCCAAATTTGCATATGTTCCCTTGAGTAAGGCATTTTGATATCGTTGTTATTGAAGGATCCTCAGAATCCTCCCACAGCATATGGTGGAGGGGTAGGTATGTAGGTATCACATGACAAATCCCTTCCAAAATTCCTATAATCCTAAACTTTGTCATTCCTTCCTCTATATTTTGTCATGGAAGTCGTGGCATCTCATCTTTCTTTAATGTAGGAAACCAGCGAGTCTGTGTTTTAGTCAACTAATTAAGCAAACCGTTAGAGCAACTTCTAACTGCTTAACTAACCGTTTTAATTTAAGAATGTCCAGTATGTGAATTCATTTCTATATATTCATCCCAATACAACATCACATCCTTAGAATATATTTTCATACTTATGTGCCAAATTATGAAAATACAAATTAGCATAATCTTGCAATTCTTTTGATATCCAAGATATCTCTTTCTGTGACAGACTTTGTACTTTTCTCTTTGGAGTATGCTAGAATCTGCCTCTAATTAGACTCTGAAGACAATGACGATTGCCAGAGGTCCACCATGAGGAGAATAGGCATCTCTTTACAAAGTATTTTTCACATGTAAGATTATCATAGGGTCTTCAAAGGCTATTTTACTCAGGCATGGTGGGGGGCAGTCAGAGGGATTGACAGATTCCAAATCTTCTCAATCAATGACATAATATTCAAATATAAGACTTGTGAAGCTGAATTCAATATATATATTTGAATTTTAAACATTCAGCATTGAACTTGTGGTCTGGTTTTCAGCTATGTCCACACTATATAATAATAATAATATAATTTTGAGGTTTCCATGGAAGTGCTATAGTCTTCTGACCATGCTTTGAGCTTATCCTTGTCATTGTCTTTTGATAAGCTCTTTGGTTAACCAGAGGCAGCAGATTATCACAAAATCCTTGTGCCCAGCATATTCTAATAGTTGAGAATAAGAAACACTTGGTACCCCAGAGTCCTGTCTCAGTGTGCACTTTATCTCAAGCATACACAGATGATAATTTAATTGTTTTGCTCCTGCATATTGTGAACTAAACCAATAGCCCATTTTCCACTGGCAATTGGGTCATAGTTTAATTTATTCTTAATCATTTCAGCATCTAACCAAGAATCCTGCATTTGAAACTCTGCTTACTTGTATTGAGTTGTGTTTCAATCAGGGTCATGAGTAATACTATAGAAACAACTTCAAGTATTTCAAACAGAAGAAATTTAATATGTGGAATCCATCGCATAATTCTTGGATACACTAGAAGAGCAAATATTTAAAAAAAAGGAGCTGAATAAAAAACAAAACACAAAAAATTTGAGAAAGGATGATACCCAGATATCAAAATCTGTAAATACTTTCATCCTCATTCTTGTTCACAAAAATGTCTTTCCCATGTTTGCTGTGGTCATCAGAAGCTCTGTTTCCTTTATGATTAACAACAACTTTTCTTGCTAAAAGCTGAATGCAGAATGTTCCTGTTTATTTTAACAGCGTTTCCAAGAATGAATACCATTTTTAGTTCTCCATTGCACCCCCAAATTTCGTTAGTTGTATCAAAACATTTCTCTCATCGACATTCTTATAGTCTGCAGTTGCCTATAGTATTAATACCTACGAGTCTCTTAGGGGATGGGATTGTTTCGGATTAATGATCTTTAAAATTGTTTTTTATCTGTTTCTTTTTCTGGAGGAATATAGAAAATTCTTTATTGGGCTGAGTTGTTTATATGCTATTTTTGGTATGTCAGCCCTGAGATGGGGGGCAATGGTTTTCTTAGGTGGGCATAATGTTGATTACTTCCTTCAACTTTATTGTAAATTGGGAAAAGATTCATGATTCTGTGAACATCGATTTTATATCTTACAAAACAGATGTGTTATAGGTTTTCCCTACCCCTAAACCAGACCAGAATAATGCACTCCCCATTTTAAGCTTTGATCTTATAAATGAGGAACTAGAATATTTATGTGATTCTGCTGGGTAACTCTCCTATTTATTGCTCAGGTATCATTTTTGTTTTTGTTTTTGTTTTTCCTCAGTACTTGGTAAGTTGCAGCAAAGACTGATCCCTTTCTTAATCCTCTTTCTTCTATTATAGCTTGCAAAGGTCACTAAAGAATTAGACTATGAATAATAATGATGATGATAAAATAAAATAATAACTAGCAGTGAATCATTATTATATTGGAGACTCTGTTCTTAACATGTATTACCATATTAATTTTTACAACAACTATTTGACATAGTAATATTATGATCTCTATTTAAAAAATGAGAAATCTGAGGCATAGAAAGTTAAGTGTATTTTTTCTTATTCTAGGTTTCACATCTAATAAGTCATGCTACTTCAAATAATGTCATCTATTTTTTTTCCAGTATAAACACTCTCACATACACACCTACATCCTCCTCCCACAGCGCCACACACACACACATTTCACATGGGATTAGGAAAAGAAACTAGTTACTTGCAAGGCTTTGATGACTATTTTAAAATGGACAACTACATATTCATTAATAAAAGTACTTAATAGGAGAATATACTGTACTAGATGTATATATTTTAGAAGGCAAGATAGCCTTTTAAAGATTAATTTACAAGAGCAACATACGTAACCTAAACATCTGTACCCCCATAATATGCTGAAATAAAAAAAAAGGAAAGAAATTGGCTCATTAAAAAAAAAAGATTAATTTAAATGCACATATGCTTAAAAGTTATGCTTATTAAAATGACTCAGCTATTTCTCATTAGAGGCATAGAGGGATCCTGGTTTATATAAAATTTATCTCTAGTCAGTTGACATTACAATGGTTACTTGGAATTAATAAACAATAGTTCAAAGATATTCCTCATTTACTCAAATTATTGACATATATGCATATATATTTAGATGAATTTTATATTTAAAGTAATACATAAATAAATATGTGTGTTAATACTGGTAACTTCCCCTGAGATAAATATCAAATATTACCATAATCATTTGCTATGTTGAAAATTTATGATTGTATATAACAGTTTTCTCACTGTAAATATAACTATCCTTCACTGTAAATTAAACCATTATAAGTTGCATTTTTCTTCTGGGGGAACATTGGTATATATCATGCCTTCTGGGGGAAAATTCTCATTTATTGATAACTAAATAACCTTTAATATTTTGGCATTTCCATCTAGCTAGTTATTATATCTTATGATCTAATTAGCATTTGGTATTTGATATCTCCAGTGACTAACAAGACCATCTAAATTAAAGCATTTTGAATCCTAATGTCTTGTTAGAGAATTCTATTAAAATGGAACAGAAACAGTGGCTTCCTCCATTCCTTACAGTTTACCTTTAGGTTTGTTGATTAATGTTTAATTCTCCAGTGAAAACCTAATGATTTTGGAATGTCACATATTACGAACTCCCAGGTTGCTCCTTGCTGTGTCTTATCTCTCTACTGAATTAAGGACTTTAAGAATCTGAAAATTTCAACCTCTATTGTTGGAAAACTTTTTAAAAATTTAAATACAATATCCAACTACCAATCTTTTTTTATATATTCTAAAAACTACCATTATATAGACAGCAATAAAAAGTTCCTAATTATTGTGGCATTTAAGAATTGTAACTCATCAGAATTAATTATATGTAGCTTTTTTAGCAAATATTTCATAATATATTCACACATGTTCATGCACATGCACACATTTTATGAGATACTGAATAAAATTTGTTTATATTTTACCTTAAACATACCTTCAGAATTTTTTGTAGGTAAAAATACATAGATTTTAGAAGAATTGGTACAAAATCCTATTACAGCAGAGTGTGCCAAGGAAGAGAAAGCAATAGTACTTTAAGGAATGTACTAGGTATCTACATAATCAATTATACTGCATCTGCGATACACACATATGCACAAAAATATAATCGGCCACCAAAAGACAATAAGCAGTTATCATAAACAGACTTAAAAAATCATCAGATCTGTTAAAATTCACATTAGCCCATAAACTTACACTGGCATCATCGACTTACATCTATGCAAAAGCTTCTTCTTCAGAAACATCCCCAACTGTCTCCAATCAGTATCCTAAAAAACAAACAAACAAACAAACAAAAAAAACAAATCCACAACTATTAAATAAATATGGTAAATAGAGCAATAAGTGTTGGTTCTGAGAAGGAAAGAGAAATAGAGAGTATGTAGTTTTTTTTTAAAAAAGTACCTGCTGTCAAGGAGTTTAATATCTATTGGGACAGGCAACAGGGATAAAAGGTAAATAGACACTAAAATGGACACTAAAACCTTCAGTGGGGCAAACTTTCCCAATATAAAGGCTACAAATGAATGGTTTCACTACAGGTACTTCAACTGTACCTGGAAGCATTGCCATTCTAGCATAGAAAATGTGCAATGACCTTGACCACAAGGTCATGTAAAGTGTGCCTTGGGAATTCACAAGTGATCAAATCAGATATTTACATAATTAAGTAAATGTAACCATCATTTTCTGTAGAAATATATGTAGGGACAAATGTGGTCAGAAATATCAGATACTGGAGAAATTTATTGTGATGATTCTTATCTTTCTTTGAGCAATTCTATCCGAAGAGTTCTTTAGAAGTTAGAGCAACAGTTGGACTGAAGCAGATTTTTTTGTACTTTTGAACCAGCATTGGTCAGCATACAACAAGGATCAGCAGTACACACAAAAGATTCAGAGGATGTTACTGAATAAAGGCAAAAGTAAAAGAAGAAAAGATCAGGCTGGAACTTATCCTTTAGAAATCACTGGCTAGGGACTCCTCAATCTCCCAGGAAAAAGGGATTAATAATTAATTTTAGAACCATTCTATTGTCATAACTGTTTTATATTTGTTTATATTTAAATTAACTATTAAATCATATCAATATAAAATGTATATTAAATATGGGTGATATTTAGTTATTGATTCCCTAATTTAATTCAGTTCTCAAATAATACCTCTTGTTTTAGTGAAATAAAAAGGCTAAATCACACACACATGCAAAAACACGGGCTCTGGAGTACATTATAAAATACCCTGATTCAAATTGCATGTCCATCACTTACCAGATATGTGATTTAGGGTAAGTCTCTTTGTCTTTTTGTGATTCAGTTTCCTCAGCTATAAAGAAGAGGTGATACTATCAGCATTTTACATAGTTTCAATGAGTAAACATGATAATCCATATGATATATTAATACGTAGCAAATGCCTACTATGAGTGAGCACTGTTAGCTATTATTGTTATGGTTATGATTTGTTTTCTTATTTCCAAATTTATTGTTTTTTTATTTCCAAATTTATTGGAATGGCACATGAGCCACATGGTCCCATTAACATTAATAGATAAGAGACTCAGCTATCCTTAGTAAAAAAGGAGCAGGTAATTGTCATTCCAGGAGTTCTGTTTGGCTAACATTACCTGTGAAAAAGTCATAAAAATAATAAAAATATTCCCAAGAAGACATATACAAAGGCTAGTGGAAAAAACAAATAACACATTGGGAAAACCTGGGGAAAAAGCTAATAAATTGTCTGGAAAAAGAAGAAGTTATGGAAAATATAGCATTTGAACAGGGCTCTTTTAAGGAGAAGTCAAAAATAGATCCAAGGACATGGGGAAGAGCAACCAGACAAGAAACAACAAGGTCACACAAATCGAAAATGTCAGAGATGCCTCACTCATATGGGTCTTTCAGTTTCGCTGGAATGAATGAAGGAAACTTGTAGCATGTGTTCTTAGAATGAGAAATGTGAAGCATTTAACGGGGACTGTTAAATCTGGGCTTGTGCTTTATTCTGTTGTGCAACCGTATCTGTTTTCTCATATAATCATATTGAACTGTTGATTGCAGACAGACTTGTCCAGGGAAAGACTACATTCTCTTACTTTCATTGGAGCTAGTGGTGGCCATGGGCTAAGTTCCAACCAACAGGATGTAATGTGGGTAACTTCTTGTATCCATCGAAGAAAAGAATGTGTTCTCCCTCCTCCTCTTTTCCTTCTTCCTGCTGGCTTGAATGCTAGTGTAGCCATGTTGTACCATGGAACAGAGGCAATATATTTAGGAAAATAGAGCAATCTTGGGTTCCTAAAGATTATAAAGTCATTATATCAACCCTTAACCACCAACTTGGATTTTCACATGTGAGTGAAATAAATTTCTATTCTGAATAAAGTGTTATTATTTCATAAGCCCCTGTTACAACAGAAAACAAATTGCATTTTGCTTGACACATTTGGGGGACTCTAAACAAGTGCTCATAATCATGATAATTTAACTTAGAATACGTCGGATATTACCAATGGCTCAAATGTAGTTGGCATTCAAAATGTTAGTTCAAAAGATCACAATTTATTCACAAAATATTTTGCCATAAAAATGTTAAATTGTGTATGATAAACTTTGTAAATGTTCACCACTATCTAAACCCCTCTTTTTCTGGGCTTATGACAGCATTCCACTCTCTTCCTCCCTTGAAGTTGGCATGGCCATATGACTTACACTGGCTAATGAAATAAGCGTCACAGGTGTTACTGTTGGGATGTGGCATTTAAAGGCTGGTATGCAAATCTCCTGCTCTCATTTGTGGCCTCCATTCCAAACAGTGGAGCCTCTGTCAGCCTGGTCCTGGACAGCGTATGAGCCTGCTGTCACACCTAGCCCAGGCAAGCAGCAATTAATGCATAAAGGAATGAGGGTAAAATAAATCTTCATTGTTTAAGCCACTTTGAATTGCGAGTTGTCAGTAACCCCAACCTAACCTACAGCTTCCCAGTTTACACATGGGGAATTCGAATTACGCTGCCTGTGAACTAGAAAGGACATGGCTCTCGCTGACAAAATATTTTTTTCTCCCCTTTTACACTAGTTTCTTTCCCTCATCTTTTAGATGAGAGAAACGAGAGTAAGATTTCAAACTTTTTGGCTATAGTTAGAGGGCAAATAGTGAAGTCAAAACTTTTTTTATTTTTTCTTTCTTTATTTTTTTTTTCTTTTGAGACAGGGTCTGGCTCTGTTTCCAGGGCTAGAGTACAATGGTGTCATCATAGCTCACTGCAACCTCAGACTCCTGGGCTGGAGTGATCCTCCTATCTAAGCCTCCCAAATAGCTGGGACTACAGGCATGCACCACCACGCCCAGCTAATTTTCCTATTTTTTGTAGAGATGGGATCTTACTCTTACTCAGGCAGCTCTTGAACTCCTGGCCTCAAGCAATCCTCCTGCCTGGGCCTCCCAAAGTGCTAGGATTACAGGCGTGAGCCACCCTGCTCAGCCCAGAATTTGTTTTCTGAATCAAAACCCAGAACACAGCTAACAGAATTTGGTCTTGGTTTTTATCTCAGCAATGTTTTCCCCCCACTACATCCTACTTATATGAATGCAAATCAGAAAAAGGTGTTTTTTTCATAAAGCAAGGAATTCTAAAATTTCTTTAAGAAAACACTTATTGTATATTATTTTATTACATTTGGAAATTTAATCCTTCCATAAATTAAGCTTTTATTTATTTTGCTTATGAACTAGTGATGTGAGATTATTCACAGTTAATTCAGTCAAGTTATCAAAATATTTTTCTTTCCATCTTCTGCATGGAACTACTGATTCAAATTAAGAATGGCTAAATCTAAAATGAATGTGAAATCATGATTGAAACAATTGGTTGTTTTTTTTTTGTATCTTCTTATTTTGTTGAGCCAAAAATAGTGTAAACTACCACATACACAGGTGTTGTTATTGCAGTATAACCCAGTGTTGCTTTTAAGGTGGTTTCTATGGTAACATGATCATTTATAGACTATAATCCCATTAGGGGAAACTAGTGATAAAGTAAGCTCATTATAACAAGCCTTATATTGCTTCACTTCCGGTTGTGTTTGTTTTATGGCAAGTTATATTAGTAGAGCTATGAAATAAAGAGCACAAAAGCGTGTCATACTTAGTCATAAAATATTTTTGGACAGAGGAAGTGGGAATTTTTAAAATTATAGCACATGATTTTTTTAAGTGTTAGCAAAACTTTGCAAACAAATGCAAATTATTCAGTTTTAAAAGATTAAATAGTAAAGTAGTCCTTTTTTTTTTTACAACATGCTCTTAGGATCACATTTCTGAATATATAAGCTGATAGGTTACTCATACACAACAAAACTGGGATACAGACAGGATCTATGAGTAGCCAAAGAAGCTAATGTATTGACTGGTCAAAATTTTAGAAAGGACATACTTTTCCCCTAAATGTATTTTCTCCCTTTATTTCATTGGATAATTGTTTCATTACTCAGAATTATTCTAAAATTTTTAGGTTTTTCATTTTAGGAATGTTGTTTCCACTAAGCAAAATCAGACTCCTCCTCATATCTTGAGCTGAGCATATACATTCATACATAAGAAGATATAAGAAATCAACCACCTGATTGGGAAGATCTGTGCTGATGGTCTGTGCTGATAGACTCCAGTGAATTAAAGACTGTAGCTGACTTCAGGAAGATGAGGTAGAAGTATTTTTCCTATTCCTCCTGCTTAGTACAAATAAAAATCCTGAACACTCTATAGAAAACAAAACTAAGAAGACCGAGAAGTAGAGAGAGAAAGCAGATTAAAAATGAATATTGAAACTGAGAAACAACCCAATGGTGTGTTTCCTGATATTTTTTATTTATTTTTTCCTTTTATATCCCAGACTGGAAACTACAGAAGCCAGCAACCTGGAAATATCAATACCAATGAGTGGGAACCACAACAACCCCAGGAGTTGCTTGCTTTCTCCAGCCATGGAGCTAGGAAAGGGGCAACCTAGCAAGAAAAAACAAACAATAGCAACAACAAAAAACCCTACAAACTTTAAGCAATAGATGCTCTACTTTAGTCACATACCACAGGAAAACTGTGGCCCATCCCCACTCGGGTCAACAAAGCCCCATTCCTCATTTTGCATTCTCTCTCGCCAGGCTGTAACAAGGCAACGAGTAGGCTGAGCAGGGAGCTGGAACTCTCAGCCCTTGTAGACCACAACAAGGACCCTGACAGAAATGTCAGCGGAGACCATCTAGGGAGCCTAGACTTTTATCCCTACTCTGCAGTAATGAGGAAACGTGCGGAGAGGTCAGAGAAGTCCACGTGGAGAATCAAAATTTTCACCACCATGCAGCAATAATGAGGTCACCTACTTGTGGCAGGAGGACCTTTGTGAGGAGAAGTAAAACGGTATTCTTATCTTTTTTTGCCAGGGTGGTAAAAGCCAAAACTCCCATCCCTGCCCAGAACTGAGGAATCCATCTACCCCTTAGGTGTCAGTGGAGGCTGAGAGGGAAACTGGACTTTTACCACCAGCTGGCGGTGAAGAGATAGCTAGCTGCCTTTGCCTGGCTGAAGAGGGGATGTCACCTTACCTATATGGTAAAAACAATTAGAATGACGGCAGTTTTCTCATCAGAAACCAGGGAAGCTGTAAGAAAATGACAACATTTTTCAAGTTCTGAAAGAAAAGAACTGTTACTAGGCTGTACATTAGATCCCCAGAAATTACTCATCTTAGAACTGAAGGTTTGTTACCCACCCCTGAAACACACACAAATGGTGACTGTGGGTGGTGATGGGTATGTTAATTAATTTGATTGTAGTAATCATTATACAATGTATCCTTATATCAA
>NW_012149886.1:304235-305426 GCF_000956105.1 Propithecus coquereli
GGAAAAATTACTCTCTCTATAATATTTGGATGAATCCTATTATAATATAAATGAATCTCCTGAGCTGGAGAGAGCCAGTTTATTCCATCTTCCAAACAACGGTACTCCAGGATTTGATGACAGCCATCATGCTCCTTTCTGCTCTCCAGCAAATTTTCCCAAACTCCTGGCTCTTTAGCCACTCTTCACATGCAAGAGATTTTCATACCGCTTGGGAATGTGGTATTTTCCTTTGAAGTGCTGATTGGTCAGTATCCCAAATAAAATGAGACTCTAGAACTAAGCATCATAGAGAAGATGTAGTCTTAAAATACAGAGCATTTTAGACTGTAGCTTTCCTTTTATATTTTTAACTACATACTTATCAATATTTTAATTGCTGAGAGCACAAAGAAACTCCCCCTTTTTAAAATATCTAAACTGGCTCATAATCCAAAAATTCAGAAACCCCTTTTGACAATGAAAATGATAGAATCACGATTATAATATGTAAGTACCCAAAATTCTGAAAGATAAATATTCTCAATGGTTTCTTGTCTATCCTTCTAGAAATTAAGAGTATGTATGTTGGTAAACATGTGTATCCTACACATAAACATACCACACATATATATAGTAGATATTCACATATATAATACATGTATTTATGTAATATTTCCATAACAATTTGTACATGGACCAAAACCTTGCTGAGAAAACTAGTAGAGGTAAATGACATCATCTCAAGAGAAGGCAAATATAGTATGATTACCTAACATTTATTGGGTTTCCTTAAATGCTGTGTACATACACAGATATATACACAGTATGTACATATATATAAATGTTCTCAAGAACATTATGAAACAAGTAAAATTAAAATCCATTGTATTTTTTTTACAGATGAGTAAAATGAGTCCAAAAGAGATTAAATAACTTGGTGTCCCATATCACGAATAGGTTGACAACAATGGTTATAATGTTAATCTCTTCTAATAAGTTGATAGAATGATATAGAAGACTAAATGATATATAAACATATTCCAAAATGAAAAAAAGAAAAAGCAAGCTAGTAAATAAATAGTTCCCATGGCTGTAACATGCAAATGTATTGAAGGAAGTTTACAAAAGTTTAATGTCACTCTTGGGTCAAGGAATTATAACTGTTTTTGTTTCTTTCTTCATGTTTTTATATGTATTTACACATATATA
>NW_012149886.1:309766-313161 GCF_000956105.1 Propithecus coquereli
TACAAGAGAGTAATGGCTCAAATGTGAAGAAAACCAAAAATTGGCATACTTTTGAGCAAATACGGGACAGGAGAATATATTTGCCTTTAACGTGAAAAAATTTGCTTTGAAAACAATGTTGACATGAAAGGATTTCTTCTCCTTTTCAGTAATCCGGTGGATTACAGTGAATGATATTTAGGTAGTAATAACAACAGAAACACTACTTTTTAATTTTTACAATCAAATTAGAGACAAACACTGAAGTTAAAGCAGAAATATAGTATGGACAACAATGTTGTAAACTTTTAATGGAGGTAATGATATAATTAAAAGAGTTTAGGCATAAGAAGGCAGAAGAGAAATGAAAGAGTAAAAGAATGCTAAATTACTTATCTTTTGTAAAGATGGAGTCAATTACACAGTATAAAAGGTTAATGGATTAAAAAATAAATAACTGTGACTAATAGATGTATAAAAATAAAATTATAATGAACCTGGGAGGTGAGTAAGGAAAGAAAATCAAGACCAGGGGAAACTATTAAAATTCTTCATCTTTTATCAGGTTATAATAATTAGATCTTAAATTTGATAACATTAAGAAATGAAGTGATAAATATATTTAGAAAATGACCAAAAGAATTAAAACAGATATTCTAAAAATTATTTACTGCCAAGGGTGAGCTAAAGATAGAGGACTTTTAATTTCATACTCAGTTTACTGCTTGCACACTTTATACATGCTTAATTTTAATTAAAAATTGTTTATCCACTTTCAGATTTGGATCATTTGAGGTAAATGTATTTTTATCTCCTTTTCCCCTTCTCTTACTGAACTATTTTCTTAATAACACAGCCTTCTCAACAGACTGTTTCTGTTTTGTTTTGTTTTAACCATCCTGCATGGGTTTATTGACCTTTACCTGGGATTGAACTGTACCAACTGATGCTCCCTGCCCCTGCTGAGCGAGCTGCTGTTTTCCAATTTCACACATAAAAACTTCTAGGGCATGTTGCATTGGAAGGTATTAGCAAACCTAGCAGAATCCCTCTGAGCTTCTCCTGGGAGTCGAGAAGATGCCCCCGGGCAAAGGGATAATTTTGTGTCCTTGATCAGAAATAGGAGAACAAAGGCTAACAATCATTGGATAATAGAAAACATAAATCCCCACCAACGTATATCAGACTACAACAGCAAGAACTTGCAAAATAACAACAATTATAGCTGTCATTTATTGAGCTCCCGTACTGTGTCAGGAAAATAATAGTTGTTTTTCATAAATGCATGCCACATGCACACACATTCACACACACACGCAACACTGTAAATTGTATAAGCTCTGTCAATAATATTTTGATATTTGAATATTACAAAAAATCCTTCTGAAACCGAGAGAGATCATATAACTTTCTCAAAGGTATGGTGTTCTGTGCCTTTCCTGGCCTGTCTGGCTCCAGTAGGAACGTTTGAAGGGAAATAGCATGAAAAGACAAGGGGCCCAGACCGTAATAAGGAGAAACGCTATCATCACTGATTCAGGTGTTTGGCCAAGCCTGGCACCCCCACTGACTTTGCTCCTTTCTTCTCACTACTCTACTTCCAGTCAGCAAGTCCTGTGACTTCCACCTCCAACATACAGCCAGGACCCCAGGGCTTCTCACATCTCCACTGCCGGTGCCCTGCGAGAGATGCCATTGCTTTGCCTTCTGGCTGAAACCTCCACATCGCTTGTTCCCCTGCTTCTACTCCTGCCTCTTTTCCCACACACTCTTTTTAGAGCATCCAGAATAAACTTTTAATTACGTAAATCCGATCAAATCACTCTTCTGCTTAAAATGGCTCAAGGCTCTCTTTTCTGTACATATAATAAAATCTTAAACATTACCGCAATTCACAAAGTTTTATATGATTAGGCACATTTGTGTTAGTCTCTCCTTTGCTCATTAAGATCCATCCATACCAACATTCACATGTTTCCTTGAAAAGGTTTAGATAGTCTCCTATGAGTTTGTTTTTTTTTTTTTTTTAGTTGTGAATTGCCATTTGCAACAGGAAGCATCAGACAGAGTTAACTGCATAATGGAGATCCAATGGCACAAAGAAGACTGGTTCACCTTTCTTAACTTAGAAAGCACATTTTGAACCTGAAATAGGCATTGCATTCTCGCCCCAGTCTATTTTCCATTACTTCTGGCAACTCATTGCAAGTGCAGGTTTAAATCTTTCTCTATCCCTGACTTTATCATATTCTTGCAAATGTGGTAATATGTCCATCTAAGAGTTAATGCCTAGAGAACTCCTAGAAAACTACTCATTTCTTACATCTGAGTATTTTTAGATTGCTAGCATGGCACCCAGGAACTAAAATTGAATGTTTCCAATTCACATTTTAATATCAGCCAAGTCCCCCAGTAATCCAGATCATGTACTGCAAAGGAAATGAAGAAGAAATCATAGCCAGAGGAAGTTGTCCAAAAATATTCTTCTAAAAGGAATTTTAAGCAATACCTACATGATTCTTAATTGTTTTATAAGAATAAGTAAGGACAGTACAGCGTTCTTAATTAACCTTTGGAGTCCTTTTTAAGTTTGGTTACTCTCTCAATGTATCTGAATTCACCTCTTATCGAAGGAGTCTTTTAAAAAGTATTTTCCTAGTATTCAGTTTCTCCTGCCTCCCATTTTTAATCATTAATATTAAGACGATGTTAACAAATGTAATAGTTTTTAGTGGTTTTAATGTTCAAGGTTATTTTGCTTTCCAAAGGCAATGCTCAAACTATCTCTTAACAATCTGCATTTTCCTGCCCTCCAAAGAATCATGATATATTAGCCATGCTAATCTTCTCGCATCCTTCAAATCATTTATCA
This sequence comes from Propithecus coquereli, assembly GCF_000956105.1. Taxonomy (NCBI): domain Eukaryota; kingdom Metazoa; phylum Chordata; class Mammalia; order Primates; family Indriidae; genus Propithecus; species Propithecus coquereli. Next base: position 312,618 of record NW_012149886.1, read on the forward strand.
AATTCACATTTTATCTTATTTAAATTTCAATCACCACGCCACACCTCAAATTCTCCTAACCTTGCTCTATTTTTGTTTTTCACATTGTATGGATTATCTTCTAGCATACTATGTAATTCATTTATTCATTTTTTACACTTACTGTTTGTTGTGCTATTCTCTTAATAGAATGCAAACTCAATGAGGCCATGGCTTTCTGGATGCATTGTACTCCAAAGTGTTCCAGGGTTTAGAATGGTGTCTGACACATAGAAGACCCTCAATAAATATTTTGGGGAAAAAAAATTTTAAAAATCAAAAGATGTATTTTTTAGGCAAAATTTCAACTTATGGGAAGAAGCTTCTCATTCAACAAGGTATTTTAAAATTCTTTATATATTTCCCCAAATACAAGCAAAATATTAACATGCACAGGATTTAGATTGTCTTAAAGCAATTTTTTTTTTTAATTTTGTTTATGCTTTAATTTCAAATGTTCTTACACAGAGCTTCAATTCATAGCATATTTGTCACGGGACTTCTAGTTCTCTCTCCTGTTCTGCTG
>NW_012149886.1:314726-316093 GCF_000956105.1 Propithecus coquereli
CAGTATAAAATTAAAAATACCTTTTTGGAGAATATATATATGTCATTAAAAATGGTAACCAAAGACATTTACATTTTATTGAAAAGTAAGTAAGTACCCATGCATCATATTTTTCTGAAATTTAGTATCATGAAACATTGTAATTCTCATAATAGACTTGAAATTTCTTAAGGCAGTATTGATATTCTTTATTTGTCACATACCTGGGAACTGTATTCATGTCAAGTTTGATAACTAAATTTTTCCAAGTGGTTGCCAATGTCTATTTTACAGCTTTTTCAAACATAGTATTAGTTTATTTTGTGTGTACTTAATTTTATAAGCTGTTTCAACTCACTTATGAAAGTTATGGGTTAGTAACACATGTAGTTAGATTACCATCAATTAATTGAATTCCCAATACGAAAAAACAATCATCATGTATGTAAATTATAGAGGAGCTACTGTGCACCCTATTATGTTTGATATATTATGGAAGAGTTTGTAAGTAGTCTGCAACATATGTCCTGCCCTAAAGGAACGTCTAATTATAAAATAATACAGAAAGCATAATTAAATGTCATGTGACATTACATTCTATGATGTAATATCTAAGTATTGAAATATTTTGAACAAAGGAGAATGGGTTTATCAGGGAAACTACACAAAACTGGAAAGAATTTAGGTTGGCCATGAGGTAAAACAGAATAGAATTGAGATAGGTCAAAAAAATAGTTTCAGTAGCTGAAACAATATAAGGAAAACAAAATCTATGTCTGTTTACAGCACAGTGTGGACATGAAGATGAGTGTTTATATCTGAGTGTATTTATAGTGAGCTAAGTAAGGTATGTACTGGCCCTTCTTCCTGATGCTGCTTGCAACAGACAACACTCTATGCTGTTCCGGTTCAGTTGATTTTTTTTTAACGATTACTGTATGTCAAAGATCTTCCATCAGGCCATCTTTACACACTGCAGAACTCAAAATGCAAACTAACTTTAGTTTTAGTGAAAAGAAACCTTTTTTTTTTAACTTGGGGGTTAATTTTAAGAAGGCTGGATTCCTTCTGATAAATATATGGTTTTTCTATTGCCAAATTGTTATCATGCAATGGAAAATGAGTTTCATATGCTGGGTTTCTATGAGTGTTTATATCGGCTACGAGGGCATGGGGCACTGTAGAAATTTAATTTAGAAAAGGGCATGGCACAAATAAGTAGAAGAAACCAATATCAGCTTAATTTGAAATGGCTCCCAGTTGAGTGTCTGAGTATATTCAGTTTTGCTTGTCACTGCACTTATACGCTTTTCCTATAATATTTGTCCTTCCCCTATTGTCCCATTCTCCCTGACAAGTAAAAAATAACATATGATCATTTGTAAGGA
>NW_012149886.1:317783-319565 GCF_000956105.1 Propithecus coquereli
CTCATTTATAAAGTGTTTTATTATTTACATCCATTTCCTCTTGTTATCTGCAGAAAAGTATCATAGGATAAGCTATTTTTAGCCCTATATTCCAGACGGTAAATTGAGTCTTGAAAAAGTTCTGGGTCAGGCCCCTCTGCACTGCCACGCCCAAAACTGGAGACACCATACATGTCCTGTTCTCCTGGGGATTTTTTTTTTAAGACTTTAACTTCTATCTGCTTATTGCCTGCCTGCACAGCCTATTCAGATAGATACTTCATTAAGCCCATCTGTTTCTTAAATTCACCTTCTGAAACTTTGCTGTTAGACTATTTCTGTATCTTCTGGCCACATTTAGTTTCTGGAACCCCATCACTATTCTTGGTCTTCAAAATGATTGAGACAGAAAGTCAAACATAAAGCAGTTAAAGAAAAGTAATTGTCACAGTATTTTCTGTCTCTATCCTCAGAGTTATATAGCAAGAGAAGGTAGAACTATGCTACTCCTATGCCCAAATCTGTAGGACAAGATGGGAGTCCTGAAGTCTTGGATTTCTTACACTTTTTGGGCATCTGCTAGATGGGTTAACATTTGAAAGTCATAGCCACTCTGTTTCTCATTCTCCTGATAACAATCCCTCATTATCTGACAAAGCTATTATGAGGAGCAAATGGTCTATGAAAGTATGTTTTGCTTTATAAAGCTCTATGTAGGATATATGAGCTACTATAATTATCATTACCACAGACATCCTCAGAGCAGTCAGTGGCCAGTGTGTATTGCTAATAAAAAAAATCCAAAGCCACAATGAACATTCTACTCTCCTGTGACAGGTCTGAACCTTCAACACAAATGCAGGTACATGAGAAGACTAATAAGTCTTTGTTTTCCTCAAAACAATTTCAGTTTGAATCTGTGTCCCATTTCACCAGTTGGGCAAGATACACAAAAGTACAAAGTTTAAATACATGCCCAAGGATTGGAGTGATCTCTCTCACCATTGATCTATTCTGTACTTACACCACTGAAGCACCTACTGCCCTGCTTTTCATAGAGTAGGTCTATTGGCTGGGCTATTTCTTTGCCAGGCTTGGGGCACAAAATTCTTTCAAATGCCTGAAAATCTAAGCACCTTGAATCGGTTGTCCTGAATATACCAGGTGGTCATCTTCAAGCCACCTTAACCATTCCCAGGGTGATGTCCAAGTCCTAGGCTAATCATAAACTCACTAATCTCCAAAACTTCTCAGCTTTTCCCTGAGTTAAAGTTCTCTTCCTCTCTACTTCTCAAAAACACCACCCTCAACCACCTTCAAGCCCCTTTCATCTAGAACTCATACCATCATCTCTTTAAAGTATTCTGTCAGTTTGAATCAGGTTCTGTTTTTTTTTTTCTTTTGTTTTGTTTTTAATTTGTACAGGCTACTAAGGAAGGGAAATAAAAATAACCTGACCACCTTCTTGTAAAAGTGGAAGAGAAAAATATAGGAAAGATGAAAACAAATTAATATGTCAATAACTACATATATAATTAACAATTGGTGTACAAATCATCAAAACACCAAATAAAATTGCTTGCCTGCCATCCTGGTTTGTAGAAAGGTGCTCACCAAGAAGCTGGATTGATGTTCCCTGGTTATTATAACAGATTTTGCTTAAAGTCTCTGGTATAAAAAAGAGGCAAAACTGTCAATGATGAGTAGTATGGATGAGAAAGTTTGGGGTGGGAGAGACGGAAAGAGAGAAAGAGAGAGAGAGAGGGAGAGAGAGAGAGAGAGAGAGAGAGAGAGAGAGAGAGA
>NW_012149886.1:319615-321242 GCF_000956105.1 Propithecus coquereli
AAAAAAAGTTAAGGATCTAGCTCGGGTTTACACAGAAAGCGAGTAAAGAAACTCAGAAAGCTGGCTCCACTGTTTGTGCACTTAACCGCTATTCCAATATTGAAAAGGGAATTTATTGTCACCTTCTTATTCTCAAGTTTGAGGTCCATTTATATAAACAGTATATAAATTCACATTTGCCAATAGATATTGGCTTTCCCTACTTCAGGATTTTTCCTTTTCTTCTTTTTATTCAAACTCAGTATGTATCAAATAGAAAAAATTGTGGTCTTGTTTTTCAACAGGGCAAAAACCGTATTTAGCTGTGTACGTATAATTTCAAACAGATTGGAGATGAGCCTTCTTATCCAATTCTTGGGAAGTTCACAAGACATTGGTTGAATTAAATCAATCTTGTTAATTTGGAAATAGGAGTAACTAATATTTACTTTTAAACACACAGACAACATATGAATGAGATCACCATTAATACTTTACACACACACACACACACACACACCCAATTTATTTGTAAGAAAATTTCCTATATACTTTCTGAGGTCATGTTTTCAATAATAATCTTGAGTAGACAGTGCGGTTACTATCACTTTATTTTTACAAAAGTGAAAACTGAAGTTCAAATAAAGAAAGGGCCTTTTCTAAGTTCACCTTTTAAATGAGCTGCTGAGGCAGGACTTGAACTTCAATGTTTTAGGTGCTAATTTATTCCCACAAAATGAGACATTTTCCCAATATGTTATGTAATCTTTACATCTTTTTGTTGCAGTCTCATGAACTTACTTCTCTCATTTTTAGCTCACATATTTAAAAATATCTTGTGAGCTCATTGCGTTGATTTTATTTGCTCCAGTGGCCATGCTCCACTAGTAAATTTTCATGCAGGATTTGGAAGTTATGAGATTTGAAGAACTTAAGTTTTTGTTGTCCTAAAGATTCATTTTTCCCTTGCCTGCTATCAAAACGTCATTAACTCTTCAGCTTTTGATTTAAAATATGCAGAATTTAGTTTGATAACCTCATTGTAAATAGTCAAAATCACATAGAGAACACAAATGATATAAATCATAATCCTGTATTTGTCACATCATAGTCATTAAATGTCATCTAACTCTAATGTTTACGGACACATTTTTTTTCTGATTGGTTTATCAATTAGGTCTCCTTTAGCTTTTCTTTTTCTTTGGTTATTTCTTTGGTATTGTCAAAGTACTATGGAAATATGTCGCTGGTACCATAATCCACATAGCTGTTTCTGTGCTCAGACACACCCTGAAGGGAGCAGACACCCAGCATGTCTATTATAGTGATGTCATTCATATGCTGTAACTCACCAAGATTTTTAAATTTGTTCATTCAATAAGCATTTCATCTTATTAATAAACTTTTTTGTCTTATGTTACCTAGGGATGTTAAAGATTTTTCTGGAGAGACAAGTGGAAGTGCTTATTGTTGGCATTCTGTTATAAAAATGAAAGATACATTGCATGGAGGGGTCGTAGAAATGTGTACTAGAAAATGTTGGTGTTTTAATATTCGGTATTATTGAGAGGAGATAATAAGAGCAACGTGGACCACTCGGGCATGGTTCTATCCTCAGGTAATGAACATAGAAATCTCTTTTTTTTTT
>NW_012149886.1:321292-322688 GCF_000956105.1 Propithecus coquereli
TATCATTTGTTTCCTGTGTTGGTTCCATAAGGAATACCCTAATGGACTCATAATAGACTGTCATTATCACATCAGCGAAAAGTAAGGTGACTTCAGTAGGATAAACTATTATATTACAATTAACTAAGTCCAGTGGACTCATTGGTACTTCCAGAAAATTATACCCAAATGCTTGATTATGAAAATCATTGAAGGGGGAACCGTAATTAATATATTTCTCTGTCTTTAATACGGATAAATGCTTCAAAAAAAAGGCTGTGTGGCTTTCATATACAAACTTTCATTTTTATGATTCAAAAGGTATTCTCTTCTCATGTGGGAAACAATTTTGAGACCTTGCTATGCATTAAGCGTTTGTAAACTGAGAATGCAAATATAAAATAATATAATATATAATATAAATAAAATACAATGTAAATATAATATAAAATTGAAAGCAGTGCTTTTCCTCAAGGAACAGAGCTTTCAGTGATGGCAGATAAAGGAGCATTTACCATTCACTCTATGTCCCTGGTCACAGGTAAGCACAGTGTCCTGCCAGATCCCACAGAATCTGTGAAGGTTGGAAAGTGGAAGTGAGGGGAGGCTTTCTAGAGAAAGCAATAGCTGCACTCAGTATTTGGGAATGTGTAGGATTTAATCAGGTGAAAACACGTATTGGTGGCCATATGTATCATTCACGGATGGTTGACTAGATGGGCCCTAATATCTTTCCGGCAGAGGAAGTCAACATGCTGAAGTCACATGGGAGAGGTCATGCAAATTAGACTATGAACAAGGACTCCACTGTGGAAAGAATGAAGCATTAATGACACCAGGGTATGGAGGCCCTGGATCACCAAGCAGGGGAGTTTGTGAAGACACATGGGTGCTAGTTCTAAGGAGAAAGAGTCTATGCTGTAGACATAGACTGAAGGCCACTGAAATATTGTAAGCAGAAGGATGGCAGAACCAGATTTCTATTTTTAAAAGTAGATTCACAGTCTTTTTTAGAGCAGAATCTTTCTCTATTAATATTTCAAAAACAGATGATTGACTCCCTAATTACAAAAGATCTCCTTGCAGGAATATTATCTTCTTTCATAGTGGTTTCAACAATCTTATGGATATTCTGACCTAATTTTTCTTAAACATTTCCATGATTTCAACTACAGCTGTGTTTTTATGCCATCAGACTTATGACTCTTGCTGTGTTTTCTGCCAGATATATGAAATTTGTGGAATTTACAATAGAAGAGTATTTTAAACCTCTGATAAAATATTCACCGGATTTCCAAACTGAGTGCTTTCATGTAATTGCCAAATTACCTAGAACTCAAATTCAAGATTAAAAGCAAAAATCAAGCCACTTCTTTAGAAATCTGTGAAGAGGCACTGTTAATCACATTTTCCTAGT
>NW_012149886.1:323996-326912 GCF_000956105.1 Propithecus coquereli
GGCTTTTATTATTTTGAAATATGTTCCTTCAATGTCTAGTTTGTTGAGGTTTTTTATCACAAAAGTGTGCTGCATTTTATCAAATGCTTTTTCTTCATCTATTGAGATGATCATGTGATTTTTGTTTTTTGCTTGTGTTTATATGATGAATCATGTTATTTATTTGATTTGTTAAATCATCCTTGTCTCTGGGATGAAACCTACTTGATCATCATGAATTATCTTTTTGATGTGCCATTGAGTTCTGTTTGCTACTATGTTGTTGAAGAATTTTGCATCTGTATTCATGAGATATTGGTCTGTAGTTTTATTTCTTGTTGTGTCCTTTCCTGGCTTTGGTATCAGGGTGGTACTGGTTTCATAGAATGAGTTAGGGAGGATTCCCTCCTTCTCAGTGTTATGGAATAATTTCTGTAGGATAGGTACCAGTTCTTCTTTGCAGGTCTGGTAAAATTCAGCTGTGAATCCACCTGATCTGGGGCTTTTTTTTTTTTTTAATCGAGGAATCTTTTATTGCCAATTAAATCTCACTGATCATTATTTGTCTGTTCAGGATTTCTAGTAAATATTTCTTTCTCATTCAGGCTTGGGAGGTTGTGTGTTTCTAGGAATTTATCCATTTCCTCTATGTTTTCTAGTTTGTGAGCAGAGAGGTTTTCATTGTATTCACAGATGATATTTTGTGTTTCTGTGGTATCAGTTATAATATCTCCTTTCTCAGCTCTGATTGAGCTAATTTGAGTCCTTTTCCCTCAATTTCTGGTTAATCTAACCTAGTGGTCTATCAATTTCATTTATTTATTTATTTTTTTTGGTTTTCATTTCATTTAGTTTTCCTCTGAGCTTTTGAGCTTTGCTATTTCTTTTCTTCTGCTGGCTTTGGGTTCAGATTGCTCTTCTTTTTCTATTTCCTTGAGATGTGACATTAGTTTGTTAATTTGTAATCTTTCTGTCTCTTTGAGGTATGCATTTAAGGCCATGAACTTTTCCCTTATGAGTGATTTTTCTTTATCCCATAGATTTTGAAAGCTTGTTTCTCCTTTGTCATTCAGTTCGAGGAATCTTTTGAATTCCATTTGACCTAAGTATCATTCAGAAGTGAGTTGTTTAATTTCCATGACCTTGTGTAGATTTGAGTGTTTCTCTTGGAATTGATTTTTAGTTTTACTCCAGTGTGGTCTGAGAAGGCACATGGTATGATTTTAGAATTTTTTAGAATTTGCTGAGACTTGTTTTGTGGACTAATAAATGATAAATCTTAGAAAATGTCTCATGTGCTGATTAGAAGAATGTACATTCTATATTTTTTGGGTAGAATATTCTATAAATGTCTGTTAGTTCCATTTGTTCTGGAATCCTGTTTTAGTCCAGTGTTTCTTTATTGATTTTCTGCTTCAATGATCTGTCTAGTTCTGTCAATGGGGTGCTGAATTCCCAGCAATTATGATGCTATTGTTTATTTCTTGGCTTAGATCTAGTAGAATTTGCTTTATAAATCTGGGAGCTCCTGTGTTAGGTGCATATATATTTAGGATAGTTATTTCTTCTTGTTGAATTGTTTCCTTTACCATTGTATTATGGTGATCTTTATCTTTTTTTCACCATTGTTGCTTTCAAGACTATTTTATCTGATATGAGAACGGCTACACCTGGTCTAATTTTGTTTCCATTTGCGCAGAATATTTTTTTCCATTCCTTTACCTTGAGTCTCTGTGTGTCCTTGAAAGTTAGTTTAGTTTTGTGGAGACAGCATATATTTCGGGTGTGATTTTTTCATACATTGAGCCAGTCTATGTCTTTTAAATGGGGCATTGATACTGTTCATGTTCAGTGTTAGTATTGATATGTAGAATCTGTTCTTTTCATCATGTTGGATGATACCTTGTTGTTTTGTTTTCCCTCTTGTGCTATTGTTTTATTACAGCTATGAGCTTTAACTTTTGGATGTTTTTACACTGATGGGTATCTATTGTGCTATTCTATGTATAATGCAGTTTTGAGTATCTCCTATGGGGCAGGTCTAGTAGTGATGAATTCCCTCAGTGTTTGCTTATCTGGAAAAGTCTTTATTTTTCCATCATTTATGAAACTTAGTTTTGAAGTATACATAATTTTAGAAGGAAGTTGTTCTATTTAAGAAGACTAAATATTTGGCCCCAATCCCTTCTTATAAGGTCTCTGCTGAGAAGTCTACTGTTAGCCTGATAGATTTTCCTTTGTAGGTTAGTTGTTGCTTTTGTCTTGCAGCTTGTTGAATTTTCTCCTTCATTTTTACTTTGGCCTGGTTGATGCCTATGTGTCTTGGAGATGTCCTATTTGCTATGAATCTTCCTGAGGTTTGATGACCATTTTGTATCTGGATATTTGAATCTCTGGAAACATCAGGGAAGTTTTCCTCAATAATTCCCTCATATAAGTTTTTCATGCTTTTTACTTTTTCTTTTTCTGTCTCAGGCATACCTATAATTCTTATATTGCCTGCCCATACTTTTCTGAGTGATTGTTCCTTCTTCTTTATTCTTTTATTCTTCTTCTTTGACTGACTGGGTTAATTCAAAAGTCTTGTCTTTTACTTCTGAAATTCTTTCTTCTGCTTGATCTAGCCTGTTGTTGAAGCTTTCTGCTGTATTTTGAAATTCCTTAAATGACTTCTTTCATTTATTTTTGTTTTACCTTTTCTTCCATTTTCTATCTCTTTAGAAAGTTTTTCATTTTCTTCATTCATGTCCTGAAACATTTTTTTTTTTTTTGTGTTGGTTTTCAACTTTCACTTCAATCCCATTCATTCTGTTTGCCGTCCATATTCTAAATTCCACTTCTGTCCATCTCTCACATTTCAACAATTTCCTTTAGGTTGGAGTCTGTTGCTGGAGACCTGTAGGTGATACTTTGGGGGTGTCGAAACGCCTTGTTTTT
>NW_012149886.1:326962-338020 GCF_000956105.1 Propithecus coquereli
CTGAAACATTTTTTTTTTTTTTTTGGCTTCTTTGTTTTAGTTTTCAACTTCCCTTTAATCCCATCCACCTTATTTCCCAATCATTTTCTGAATTCCATCTCTCACATTTCAACAATTTCCTTTAGGTTGGAGTCTGTTGCTGGAGACCTGTAGGTGATACTTTGGGGGTGTCGAAACGCCTTGTTTTTTCATGTTGCTGGAGTTCTTATTCTGCTTCTTTCTCATCTGAAATCTCTTCTCTCAGTTCAAGACAGATAAGCTTGCAGTGCACCTGTTCTCCTCTTGGAGGAGCTCTCCTATCTAGTGCAATAAATGAGAGGTGCCTGGATGGTGTCCTTGTGTTCTACTCTGGAGGACTCACCCAGCACAAGATGGGTGGATGTACTGTTTAATACTGTTGCTCTCCAGCATCTCTTGCCTCACCATTCCCCTGTGGTTGTCACTAGCAGTCCCCATGTTTCAGAGTGAGTAAATGCCCTATCTAGTTCTATCAACAGTGGCAATTGTCAGCCAGAGCTGGCTTGAAGGTAGCCTTGCCCCTGCTCATGTGTGGAAACTTACTCTAGGTTAGACCATGATTGATGTGCACTGTAATAAGAATTTAAAAGTGTGAAGCTTAAAGCTTTGGTAACAAACATGCAGGTCCTATGTGTCTCAAATCCAATATCATGGTTTTCCCAAAATGTTGTAGCTACTGAAAGTCAGCAGGTTTAATCAAATGCAAAGAAATCCTATTAATACCTTATGTCTGATCTCATCTTCCTGGGACCCTTCCGAAAGCCATCTGAGTCTCTCCAGTGCTTCTACTATACTGTAGGTGAAATGGCTACTCCAAGCAGGTGAGAATCAACCTAAATATAACTCAAAAGAAATTAAAAGTAAAGGGAAAAACCAAAGTGTCAATCCTAAGTTTACTTTAGGAATCAGGATCTGAAGCATTTTTGTTCATGGGATTTGTTTCTTGAATATTATATTCTGTCTTAAACAAGAGAAGAAATTGTGTCTGCATGCTGTGGAGAATTCTCAAAAAAGCATTAAACTTGTCAAAATAATTTTATTTTTTATCTGTTTTGACTGTTTCCTGGTATTGTGGCCATCAGTAAGTCATGTAACCTTGAAGTTTTCTTCATATAAAAATTGAAAAGAGTTACATCTTATTGTGAGATTTCAATATGATAATAACCATGAAAGCATTTTGAAATCTGCAAAGTACCACAAGATAATAGAAGACAAACATCCAAAAAATCCTTTGGAGTAAGTTAAGAGTCTAGCTCCTGGCCACAAAACCAATGTAGGATCCTTCAGGTGCAATGACAGGCAATTACACAAGCTTTACCTGGCAGGTCCCCAGGAGGGGAAGGCTGCACACCCCACACCACACTTGGGGCACAGCCAATGTATTGTAGTCTCTGTGCAAAGACTCGGGGTGTCCTGGTAAGTCATCCTTTTATGCTTATCTACTTTGTTCTCTATCTCTACTCCAGGCACCTCCATCTGGAGGTCTCCTTATGGGAGGAAAATGGAAGATACTTTTCTCCACTCTGAGTCAGTACTCAATACTATTCCACTCCTAGCTCTCCCCACACTCCACCCCTGGTCCCAGGGATAGGACTATTAGTCCTTCTCTTTAGCCCATGACTCCCCAGCTGAGCTGCCTTGGTGGGTCAGATTAGGATCCTAACAAAGGATTCTGGACCGTATGTGTGACCTAACTAAAAATACTTGTTTAAATTGAGAATCACATTCTTCTAGACTGTAATGTAAAATTGGAGAATTTTATAAGTTCTTTCTTTTTTCTGTTTTCTTTTTTCTATATAATCATTGGCCCATCACTTATTTCCTATTCCAAATAATTTAACTGATAATGAGGATCTTAATTCAGGACTTCTTATTTCATTCTGTGAATGTTTGGAATATTTCAATTTTCTTTCTGAGATTCTTTACCTGCTTCTTTTTGATATTGTTTTTTTCCTCTGTGATTTATTGTGGTTTCCTCTTTCTAGCTTTGCTACTTTGTAGAATTTTCAATTGATCCTTGACTTTCTGAGATTTATTTCTTTTAATATAAAATGTTTATCTAATTTCTTTTTACATATTAGCACATTTTGTATGTATTTTATTCTCTGGTGTACATCCCATACTTTTTTCTTTTTTTACTCTATTTTTTTATTAAGGTGAAATTCATATATGGTAAAATTAACCATTTTACAGTATACAATTCAGTGCCTTTTAATATATTTACAATATTGTGCTACCTCAACTCTATCTAGTTCCAAAACTGTTTCAACATCTCAAAAGAAGACCCTCTGCTCATTAAGCAGTTACTACTCATATAATGTATGATCCTTTGTGCCTGACTTCTTTCATTTAGCACACTGTTTTTAAGGTTTATGCGCATCGTAACATGTATCAGTACTTCATTCCTTTTTATGGCTGAATAATATTCCATTGTATGAACATTCCACAATTTGTTTATCTATTCATCCATTGATGGATGGTTGGGTTGTTTCCACCTTTTGACTGTTTGAATAATGCTCCTGTGAACATATGCATCCATGTATTTTTTTTTGTATGTATTTGTTTTCATTTCTTTCAGTATATATCTAGGAGTGGAATTGCTGGGTCATAGGATAATTCTAAGCTTAACTTTTTGAGGAATCTCCAAACTGTTTCTCACAGCAGCTACACCCTCTTACATTCCCACTAGCAGTGTATAAGGTTTCCAATTTCTCCACATCCTTACAAACACTTGTTATTTTCCTTTTTTAAAAAATAATTATCACAATCCTAGTGAGTATGAAGAGGTATCTAATTGTGGTTTTGGTTTGCATTTCTCTAATGGCTAATTACATTGGGTATCTTTTCACATGCTTTTTGGCCATTTGTATGTCTTCTTTGAAAGTGTTCAAGCACTTTGCCCATTTTTTAATTGGATGGTTTGTAATTTGGTTATTGAGTGGTAAGTATTCTTTAAATATTCTATCTCTTTGGATTTTCTTTTGTTTAGATGGGGCTTTTATCTCTAGATACTAGATTCTTGTTAGATAGATAATCTGAAGATATACGATTTACAGATGTTTCTTCCATTCTGTAAGTTGCCTTTTCACTTTATAATATCTCTTGATGTACAAAGTTTTTAATTTTGAAGTCGTTGAATTTATTTTTTCTTTTTTGCTCTATCATATACTTTTTGGTACCATAATTTCATGGGTTTCTTGTTACCACATTCCCATACTTTGAAACGTGAGACTGAGAGGTCTTGTGTATTTTCATTTTTAAAAAGAGGTTTATCTTTTTTCTTTTTAAACATAGCAACCACACTTGTTTTGTTTTCCTAATTATCTTTCCACCTATGCTCCGCCTTTTCATTTTCATCATTATCCTCTTGTTAGCGTTTATCTAACCAAGGTTCATGTAACTTCATTTTTAGAAGAATCACCCTCTAAATGAATTTGAAATCTGTGTTATAGAATAATTCATTGTAGGAAACTAGAATCAGCACAAGTTTAAAGAAGGCCTTGAACTTACTTCCTCTTGCCCATGATTGTTCCCTTTCTCCTCTCCTTCGTGACTCGTCACTTGGCTGAGAACTGAATAAGAGAGATAGGGAAAGAAAGGAAAAAAGCAGGAGAAAGGTATTTAAACAGCCCACCTCTAATGATGTGGCATCCAAAGGACCTTAACCAATATAGCCTAAAGCAGTGAATTTATTACAGTAAACTTTGATTCTAAATTTATTTTTAAAAATACGTTAGGACAGCTAATTAGTTTAGAAAGACAGAAGACAGTGTGGGACTAGTAGAATGGGATGAGCTTTTAAGCTAGAACTGCCTTTGAAATCTGGCTCTGCTCCTTAGGAACAGGGTGCCCTGGCACACTTTTTCTTAACTTTTCTGGTCTTCAGTTCTCTCAGTTGTGATATTTATTTCCCCTTAGCTATGGCATTTTATAAGGACACAATAAAATGATAATTGTGAAGCTCTGCATGTGGTAAATACTCACTGAATGTTAATTCCATTTTATTACTTTATGATTCTTATTGCAAAAGGAAAGATAACTTATATTGTGATAATCATAACTTTGTTGAGGTCAGAAATATTTATATTAGGTTTCTCTGAGATTTAGTCATAGAACTTTTAAAAACAAAATGTTTAACTCTCTGCAAACTACAGGGAAGCCAAGGGTAACCTATAAAAACAACACTTTTATATGGTATAACCTAATAAATTTCCCTCATCATTTCAGAGCTCTTTACTCTCACACTTCATTTTTATTTTCTGAGTGAAAGTCTAGAAACTTTTCTCTGCTGTAAAATAGAATTAGGAAAGAAAACACTCTTAGATCTCACACTATGATATATGAGACAAGGAAAACAAGCACAGAGAGGAAAGAGCTATCAAAGTGGGGGAATTAAAGGTGACTAGTGTCATAAAATATTAAAACATGGTTTAATCAGCTGTGAGATATGTGAGCCTAATTAGAAATACATATTATTATTTGACTTTAAAGTACAAAATTAAAAATTAAAGTAATCCTACGAGCTACATAATCAGTGAGGAATAATATGTTGGAATATGAGTCTGATGTTGTAATTGGTGTGTGCAATTAAAATTAATTAATTTTAGTTAGCATATATGCATGCAAATATGAAATCAACAAATTTTAAATATTAACTCGTAATTATAGTGACACTAGTATGTTGTTATCAAGAAGTAAGAGATTTCTCTATACCATATCGTCACCCTCAGCTGTAATGCACTGTTTCTGATCAAATTAGGGAGATATTCTGTCTACAAAATGTCTGGGCAATTGAGATTATATGAAATGTGCCCACACCCAAATTTCTTTTAATTAAAATTCACAGTGATGTTTTGCCCATGTCAAATTTTCTTTCCTATCACATCTTAAATGAAAAAGGGACTTAATTTTAATTAACACATCATTGCAGGTAGTCTAATATTAATGTTTGCTAAGCCCTTTATAAGATTCATTAACAGGCACTTTGTGATGAAAGGACCCAGGAGACAGATAGGAAGTTGGGAAGCTATATATAGTGATTTCACTATTGATTTTACAAAATACCTAAGACAGAAGTACAATGCTTTAGGGTTCCATAGTTAGGTAGGAATGACGTCTTCCTAATAAGTAAGGCGAGAGAGGAAATGAGAGGGATGAAGGATATATACATATTATACATATATCTATATAGTTCTCTCTCTCTCTGAGATATATAATATATATTTTATATACATTTAAATGAAGTAACTACACACATACATGTTATATGTAGAGAGGAAGATAGAGATAGATTTATACGTGTGTGTGTGTGTGTGTGTGTGTGTGTGTGTGTGTGTAGCATTTTCTGATCCAGGATAAATGTTGGTAGACTCCAATGAAGTTGTTAAATAGGTAGATTATACGAAAATGATAAATTAATATCCTTGGACCTTAAAATAGATGGCTACTATCATGCATGATTAACCTTTCCCTAGCCAACACCTGGCTATAAAGGCTATTCGGAATTTCTAGGTCATTCACCTGTACCCTTCTTTTGTGATACTGTCTGCTTCCACTACTCACTACACTTTTGCTCTGGCATGTTCTATTTATTGCTAAACTCCATATTCTCAGCTTTCCTTGGGCTACTTTTTGTCTCTGGTCTAGGGGCAAAACTTGGCACATGCAGCTGATGCCCTGCAAGTATTACGCCCTTATGTATTATGAAAGGCTGGGCAGCCATATTTGGAAACATAGGTCTTTCTCCAAAGGTGCATTTATGTCACATGTCATCAACTTCAGCGATATCTTTCCTCATTGCAGCCTGTCAGGAAGATACTGGAAAGCGGAGGCAGACAAAACAGAAAAGGGAAAAACAGGCAAGGGAAAGTACTCGTGGGAAGGAAATAGGATTGTTGGGGTCTTTTTAAACACCATTCTATTTTCTGGTCTTCAAGAAGAGATTGATGGAGATCTAAAGAGTGTCAACTGAATTCCTCACTGCTTGGATATCAGCCTCCATGGCAACATTCAGGATCTGGGTCATTGATGTTCTTTTGATTTATAAGCTAGCCTCCAACATCAAATAGAAAAAAAATTGAAAAGAGAAACACCAGTTGACTTTCTACTCTGCCCTATCCAATAATCTACCTGTGCTGTTCTCTTAGACCATCACACATTTCTGCTCAAAGGGCAAGCAACTTGGTTTTAAAAATTATTTATTTCTTTAAAACAGTAAGTTGTAGTTCTACAGGACTTTCTCTTGCAGTATATTTTTAGCAGTTACCCAGAGATGAGACTTAATCCATTCAGGTCCCTCTCCATGTTGGGTGCGGCTATTTCTCATGAATTTTGAATACTGTTGTAGCTTCAGTATCTTCCTTTGCTTCAAATAAAGAAACCCTGTTCAGAAACTCTGAGTTCCTGTAATTGACTTCCAGTTTATCTGGTGTGGGAAAAGATCTGGATCACATGGCATGGCTATAAAGCATAGAACGAAAGTGTTTCTATGGGAGACATGGCTGTCTGAAATAAACACTGAGAAGCTGTCTTCTTGGAACTTCACTTCTTTGTGGCATTACAACAGTCAGGATTGCGGGGGGCAGGGAAGAGAGAGAGAGGGAGATAATTGAATTACTATATATAGATACTAATAGGGTTTTCCAGAGAAATAGATGATAAGGCAAGAATAGAAAAGAAAATGCATGCAGATCAAAAAGGTTGAAATAAAACTATACTTTTTAGAGATGACGTGATTGTCTTTGTAAAAATCCCTAAGGAATCTACAGAAAACTCCTAGAGCTATAAGTGAATTCATTAAGTTCACAAGATATGAGACTAATATACAAAAATTTATTTTATTTCTATAATACTAGCAATGAGCACATGGAAACAAATTAAAAGTATGGTACCATGTACAATTGGTCAAAAAATAAAACTCATAGGTATAAATCTAAGAAAACATATACAAAAGCTGTGTGATTAAAACTACAAAATGCTGATTAAAAAAATAAAGAGGATCTAAATACAAAGAGACAATTACTATGTTCATGGATTAGAAAATTTAAAGTAAATATGTCAATTCTTCCCAAGTTGATATACAAATTTGATAAAATTGCTACAAAATCTCAGCACTATTTTATTTGACATAGAGATAAGAGTATTCTGAAATTGAAATGTATAGGCAAAGGAAGTAAAATAGTAAAAATTCTAGAAAAGAATAAAGTGGGAGGAAAAATGCTAGCTGATTTCAAAACTTATTATACAGCTACAGTAATCAAGACTTTGTGGTGGGAAAGATGGACAGCTTGATTCACAGAAAAGAATAGAATAGCCAGAAATGGCTTCATGCCAGTATCTGCAAGTGATTTTTTAACAGGATTTTTGAGATGTAGTGCAATAATTAACAATTCACCCATTAAAATATACAGTACAGTGTATATTTCCACAGATATGTGCAACTGTCACCACAATCAATTTTAGGACATTTTATTCACCTCAAAAAGGAAAATTGTACCCATTAACTCCAACCCCACATTCCTCTTTCCCCTACCTTCACTTCTAAGCAATCACTAATCTACTTTCTATTTCTGTAGATTTGCTTATTCTGGACTTTTCACATAAATGGAAAGTGATCTTTTGTGACTGGCTTCTTTTACTTAGCGTAATGTTTTCAAATTTCATCCATGCTGTAGCATGTATCAATGTTTCATTTTATGGTAAAATAATATTTTATTATATCAATATACCACATTTTGTGTATACATTCATCAGCTGATAGAAATTTGGGCTGTTCAGGTAACTGGTTTTTGACAAGATTCTAAAAGTGATCCGGTGCTGGATGGTGTTGAAGCTCTTAGTCTGTGTGGGCTGCTATAACAAAACACCTTAGACTGGGTAATACATAAAGGGTAGACATTTATAGCTCACAGTTCTGGAGGCTAAGGAGTCCAAGATCCAAGAGCCAGTAAATTCAGTGTCTGGTGAGGGCCCATTCATTATAGATAGTAGCTTCTATGGGTCCTCACACAGTCTAAAGACAAAGAGGCTTCATTTAGCCTCTTTTATAAGGACATTAATTCATCACGGTGGAGCCCTCAAGACCTAATCATCTCCTAAAGGCCCTACCTTCTAATATCTTTACCTTGGTAATTAGGTTTCAACATATCAATTTTGGAGGAAACACAAACATTCAGATTATAGCAGATAGCCATAGCCAAAAATAATGAACTTCATTCCAAACCACACAATTGCTATAAAAATCAACTCAAATAGATTTAAATATAAAATGTAAAACTACCAAACTTTTAGAAGGAAACAGAAGAAATGTTTTCGGGATATAGGGATTCGTGAAGCATTTTTAGACATGACACCAAAAAAGATGATCTATAAAATAAAAACTTGGTAAATTGGACTTCATCAAAATGAAATATTTTTCTCTGCAAAATGCCCTTTAATATGGACTAGGAGAAATATTTACAAACCACAAAACTGAAAAAGGACTCATATCTAAAATACATATAAAAGATTCTCAAAAGCTATTAAAAAGTAAACAATGTAATTAGAGTATAGGCAAAATATATGGACATATAACTGAATAAGACATATGGTTGGCAAATAAACACATGAAAAGATATTTAACTTCATCAGCCAATTTCTGGTTTAGACAATTGCTTTTTACAGTCTTTATAGGCAATGAAAGTTAGATATAAGCTTAATTTATGGCATACATGAACAGTGAAAATTACCAAAAAATTTCTAAAATCACTCATGTTATAATATTTCTCTAAATTATTTTTCTATAGAGAAAATATTCAAAAGCAAAATTTCATGGAGATCACTATGCAATATAAGCTATTATAGTTCAGCTGCTCCCTGGAGCTATGCTTCTCTATTGTGTGTTTTCTACCCAGGTGTCTTGATTCATTTTCCCAAATGTAGTTGGAAATGTTAATTAACAAACCTAAAATTCCTTAGAGTGATATGATATTTAGGTAGGAGAATTAGCTTCTACCTAGAAGTTTTGTAAAGCTTCGACTACTGTTTTTTTGTTTGTTTGTTTGTTTTTTGGTTTTGGTTTGCTTTTTTCTAACATTTCTGTCATGCCAGAAATATTCCTATGATCAATATCAGCTCTTTCATTCTGAGGTCAGGATCAAGAACCATTCAAGTCACAGTCATTAGGGTTCACTTACAGCACGTGAAACTGAGATTACCAAAATTTACCAATGTTTCTGGACTTCCAGGGAGCAACATTCTTTCTTTGTAAAGATGAGACATCATAAATCAGGTCCCAATTTACTTCACTGAATGGACTTTGTCACTATAATTTCCAACATGTAAATACAGTTCTTTAGATAAAATTTACCTCAAAAATGTTTCATTTTTGACATGGTCATGGTTACAAATAAGATTGCTATCTTAGATATAAAATGAAATAATGCCCTACATAACTTATGTGCAATAAAAAAGCATAACTTTTAGGGTTATCTTTTCTACCAGACAGAAAAAATAAATCATGATTATCAATTTTCGCTCTGTTTTTATAAATTAACATCTAAATTAACAGGTTTGTAAAACATTTGGGCTCAAATAAGTTGTGCCTACTAAAATGAACAAACATAAGATTCATGAAGACTTTTGCTAGGCTCATTGGAAGCTCTGGCACAATATTAAATGGTCGTATAATTGTCATTTTTCCTTACTTGCAATTTTTCCTGAACACAGTCCCTAAACAGCATAAGTTGGCATAGGTTTTGAAATTTATAGAAATGGCCCCTTTTGCATATATCCTGTGTCTTGTTCTTCTGTTCAATATTGTGTTTGTGTCACCTATATTGTTGCTTAAGCTCCAACATTTTTTATGTCATTTGATTGCTGTATTGCATTTCATTGTAGAGATATAACACATTTCCCATTGTGCCAATAAGTGTAGAGTCTTTTTTTCAATTTAAATTTTATATACATATGTATTAGTTACCTATTTCCATATTATAAATTAATGCTTTTGCCATATTCTATTGGTTAGAAACAAGCAACTGGTCTTGATTAGTCAACACTCAAGGGGAGGGAGTGATGCAAGCACATGAATAGCAAGAGGTGGGCATTTCTAGAGGCTGCTCAGCACAACATGTCATACCTATTTTTTTTTTTTTTTTTTTTGACCACAGTAGGAACCAGTTTATTGGTCAAGGATGAGTGTTAGGGGCCTGCACCCGTGAGGATCAAGGGCTCAGGCTGCCCCAGGGACCTAGAAATCCATGTCCTCAACCAGGTCCTGTAGGTAGGCCTTGCACTGGTCGGAGGTGAGGGAGAGTGGGTGGCTGTTGGAAATGTGCAGGTCCACGGTGTTCTCCAGTGAGGAGGCGCCCCCTGACCGGGCCATGTCTAACAGGGCCCTGAGGCACGTGGGAACCACCTTAACCATCACGAGCTTCTTGGTCCATGGCTGGTCCTGGGGCCATGGCTCTCCGATGCAGAACCAGAGGGTGTAGCGTGGTGAGCATCTGCCTCCTTCGATGAAGGTAATCAGATCTGCCACGAAGG
Source organism: Propithecus coquereli (assembly GCF_000956105.1). Taxonomy (NCBI): domain Eukaryota; kingdom Metazoa; phylum Chordata; class Mammalia; order Primates; family Indriidae; genus Propithecus; species Propithecus coquereli. The sequence continues at coordinate 337,505 of NW_012149886.1, forward strand.
GCCCCAGGTCGAACACGCCTCCTTCCTTGTCCTTTGGGACCTCACCATCAGGCCCATGCCCGCTGTTGGGGAGCAGCTCCTCGCCCACGGCCCAGTACGTGTGGCAGTGCCCCAGTCGCTGGGCCCAGAGCCGCTGCCCGGCCCGCCGTAGAGCCAGGCCCCCCCCCAGGCAGCTCAGCACACGCCTCACGTAGCCCCTCACTCCCCTGTCTGTCAGGGACAGCCCAGGGTCTGGCAGTGTTATTGGCTGCCCAGGGAGCATCCTGTCTACTGCTTCAGACCCCACCAGCCGCAGGCCCCCTGGGCACGAGATGGTCTGCTGGAAGACTTGGCGGCCCCGGTAGAAGGCTGTCACCTCGAACTCCCACTCTTCCTCCGGCACCAGCAGCCGCCTCAGTGGGTTTTCAGGGAGCTCCGGGTTTGGGTGGGGAGCGGGACTGTCCAAGCTGGGGCTCAGCAAGAGCTGAGGGTGGGGCTCAGGGGCCACAGCGAGGCCTGAGGGCTGCCTGTCTGGGA